>NW_015628756.1:58084-64617 GCF_001515625.1 Sinocyclocheilus rhinocerous | reverse complement strand
GCCAATCACAATGCACTGGATAGCTGGCCAATCAGAGCACACCTCGCTTTTTTAGAACGATGAGCTTTGTAAAAATCGACGCGTTTCAGAAAGGTGGGACATAGAGGAGAAACAATAATGTACATTATATGGAAAATAATGTTTTTTTAACCTTAAACCGCATGAACACATTGCATTACACCAAATACACAAAATAATGTTCTTTTTAGCAACGTCATATGACCCCTTCAAAGATTATAAGTACATACAGTAGAGGTAGACAGCTGGAGAATCCAGAGAACAGGCAGGATTGCTGGACCTGAGGCCTGAGGCGGAAGGGCAATCCAGCAGGTAGGTCAACAGAACCAGGCCAGTAAAAGAAATTTCATGGCCCCAGGCAGGCTGAAAGAATAGATAAGGAAAACAAAACCAGGCTAGGGTCAGACAGAAGAGGAGGGCAGGACAGTAGAGAATATTGGAGCCAACAGAAAAACCAAAACTGGACAACTGACAGGAAAAACAGCTGGATGCTGAGAGCAAACAACTATCTGGCACAGAATAGCATACACAAGGGGAATAAATAGAGCAGCAAATAAGAAGTATGGCCCCAATCCATAAATCTTTAGGGAGCTCCGCAGCGCCACAGACCTCACGCTGTGAGCGACCAAGATTATTGCCCAATCTATCGGCCATAAGATGGAGAGTTTGGTTGTGCTGGACAGGCACTTATGGCTAAACCTCCCCAACATTAATAATTTGGAGAAGGTAGTCCTTCTGAATGCCCCTATCAAATGCCATCGGGCACACCAGCTCCGGAAGGCCAGTCTTTGCCAGAGAGGTCCAAAGCGACAAAGTCTGCACATTTTAAGGCAGGGTGTTTTGTTCCTGTCCCTCTGCCTGTTGCAGGTGACTAGATCAGAAAAGGTAAATGTGTGTTATCTGTTCCACTGTTCAATAACTAAAAAAAATTAAAAAATCTTTCCATATCAGAGAAATTCTCCTCTTCCCAATCGCACTCACTCTCACTTGATAATCAACGGCGAGCTGTCAAATCACGATGCGATAAACCCTGCACATTCACAAAATGCATGGACACTGTTCTCTCCCCCCTTCGGTTCAGTGGAGTGTGTGTTCTGAATTACTGAGGCGATTGGCTGATTCTAACTGTAATGGTTTTTGGGCTTGAATATTAATATTTAGTATTAAAATTGAGCTTTGGTCACACGTCACTTAACATGAGTGTGAGAATATAAAATACTTCCTCCCTTTCTTACGGGGCACCAGCCAGGTTTACACCTTGACAATAAAAGACAATCATGGAAGATTGTTAAATAAATCAGAATTATATAAGCGGGAGGAAGTTGTAATCTGAAGGATCTGTGAGATTATGGTTAACTTGTAGAGCCTCCTATTATCAACACCAGAACAACACAGTTGCAATAAAGGTGAATTTATTGATCAAAAGATACGCAAGAGTAAAAATATCACACAACGCTATACACTACTATGCAGAATGACTAGAACTACTAAAGAATAACTGAAGTCAACAAATCAAAAATAACTACAAGCTACCACACGAAAACATCAATGAAACTGAATTGATTGGGTGAAGCAATAAGAGAGAGTTGTACTGTAAGCAGTCTTATAGAAAGATCAGGTATGGTTGGTCAGGACAATGGGGTTGGTAGCAAATGGGCATTTGCTGTTACTACAGATAGCCTAACGTATGTAAGATTTCAATCTGTTATACACTGACCCTGGATGAAAAGTCTCTACACAGGAAACAATCATGTATAAGCAAAAACCTAGTGCCAAGGCCTTTAGAAAGAGGTTTGGTAAGCTTATATTTACGTTCACTTTGTCTGGTGATCAGTCCGGCGATAGTGGATGTTTTCCACTGGGCGTCCTGGTGGCTTGCAGTGGGAGAAGCGTGGATTGTTCTTCAGTAGTGCTTCAGTAGTGTTCTACAGTTTTCCAGAGAACTGTAGGTCAGGCGATGGAAGACGTGCAGATTCTTTGTCGACTGAATGTTGCAACTGCAGGAGTCGTGAAATTCAGGTGTTGGTGCCCGTAACTTAAATCCTCGGCAGAGCAATGTACAGCTGAAGAATTGTGCTGAGCAGGTTTACTTGCAAAAGCCCTCGTCAGGCAGAAACTCAGAACAAGGGTATGTTCACTTGGGAGAGCTTTTATTCCTTCCCATTGGGGAGGGGTTACTAATTCCCGCCTTTCCAACCGTAGTGACGTGATTGGGTCTTAGCAATCCAGGTGTCCGCCCATCATGTCCCACCTTTCCATCCTGTGGAGCTTTGTTGGCTTGTCCCAAAATATACAGTTAAATAAAACAATGTATTTAGGACCTCTGAAATACTTTATTTCTATTCCAAACCTTCCTCAAAGTCTTTGTGGCACTGTTCTGAACTCATAGAGTCCAAACTTGACTTTAATTATAGGTATCACTCAGATGTACTTTCTGTGTCCGTGGGTGGTCACATTAGCTGTTATTCCATGTGCGGTTTCCACTGTGTGTGCACAGTTCCCTGGATGAATAAGAAGACATATAAGACATGTTCCTTACAGTATTCTTGTCCATTTTTGGTGGTTTCAAGCCAATATGTGTATATAGATAGTCTCTCTCTTGGGGCCTTTCTTTGTCCTTGCTGCTAACCAAAACTGGTTTGGTGGCCCTGATGGCTCAGGACGTTTGCACCCTGGCTGCAGACGCAGAGAGCAGAAGTGAACAATAGGCATTGGTGATTGGATTAGCTTGTAATTAATGGGCCGTTGATGTAGTCTCTCCTGCCCTCCACCTCTAGCAGTCTTGATTACAATGGTCCTTTTTTTGTTGTTCATAGTCCTATCGCACCTTCTTGTCTTAACCTCCATGAGACAAAAGGATCCATGTTGTAATGTGTGGGCTTCTGGTGCAATCACGTCTGCTGTTTACTACATAACTCATTCAGAGAGCGTACTGAACAGTCACAAAAGTATGTTCATCAACCACTTTCAGTGCTTGGGTCTTACAATCGTTATTTTAAAAAATCGACTTAAGCCCACTCAGTGCATTCCATTCCTGAGCATTAGTCTCAGTTCACTCTTCATGTGAGCCCACCTTTTACCGGAGTGCTCATAGGCCACAACAACTTACTCGCAATGTTCAAATTAGGGAAAACCCTTCACTCAAAGTGCTTTCAGAAAGTGCTCAGTCTGACGACAACTTCAGCAGTATGCCGTCTGAGCCTGCTTTATATTTATATGGGTGTAGCCCAGGGATAAAGGAAACTTCACCCTCTGACATTGAATATGATTTGGAACATATTTGGGCCAATGGAAGTGGATCTCTTTGCATCACCGGAGAATATAACTAAATGGAAGGTCTTTGAGAACTGGTGTAGCTTGCCAGAGCAGGATCCTGTGAATTGCCCAATCCCAGTTATCACCTTCCACGTTCAAAGTTTATGTAGCCGCTATATTTGTTTTTCATAATGAAACTGATAATCGCCCAGTTGGCAGAAGCAATGTGGTGATTAAATTTAACCATCCTCACCTATCTACAGTCCCCACCTGGGACCTGGCATTAGCTTTGAAAACCTTTATGGGCTTCACATTCAAACTGCCTTAGGCAGTCAAGCAGAAATACGTTGCAGTCGCTTTGCGCTGGTGAGTGCACCAGACAGTTTTGGCTCACTAAGCAGTTCTTCATTTGCTTTGGCGTCCACTCTAAGGGCCAATCTGTTTCAAAACCGAGGCTATTTCACTGGATTGTGTATGCAATCGCCTGGCTTATGGGTCTCAGAACTTGGAATGCCCTATTGGGGTTCAAGCCCACTCTACAAGGGATATGGCTTCCTCATGGTCATGGTTAAGTGGAATGTCTATTGAAGACATGTGCTCTGCAGAAGGATGGGCTGCCTAACATGTTTGCCAACATTGAAGGGAACTGAAATCGAAAGGGAACGATTATGGTTACTAGATGAGGGAATGAGATATTGCATTCATGGTGTTTAACTTACACTCAGGGTCTTTTATGAGCATTCACTATTCAGTCGAAAGATAGTGAAGCAATTTTGCTCAGCGCAACATTATATAGGTACAGGGGCAAACTGCACATTTGCTGAGGGGTAAGATCAGTGTTGGCACCCCCGTATGTTCTTATTTATAGTATTGTTTGTATATTTTATATAAAATTAAAACAATATATGTAAAATTCACTTTAAAGAAGTTTTAATCATCCTGTTTACTCATTGACATGAAACAATATATTGATTTAACTTTTGTAAGACATTTTTGTCTCGTTTTGTGTTAGAAAGGCTGTATGCAAGGGAATGACAATGACCATGATTAGGGGTGGTCGATATGACCAAAATCTTATTTCACGGTATGAGAAATTGTATTTCACGATAACAATATATATCTCAATATAGCTTTTTTTATTAAAAATAAGAAAAAGAAGCAAATTACAAACACAATAGCACAAATAAATATAAAACAAACTTTTAACTTTCAGCTACAGTAGGTTACAATAGGTTTATTTCAAATGTAGTAAGACATTTTACAGAAATTGAATGAAGTGTATAAACAAAACACTGCATAGTCTTCACTGTATCAATCAAACATGAACTGATTCTTATTAAAGATCCAAAAGTGATTCAGTCAAGTTCAGTGAGTAATTAACATTAATAATGACAGACAGCAGCAGGTAAATTAGACTACTGTCCCTTTAAGACCAACTGCACGGATCCAATATACTGATACACATCCAGTTTTCACCCGACCATTTATGTTTATTTAACACATAACCGACTGTGTTTTGTCAACCGCCAATACAACCTCAACAGAAGAAGAAGAACCTGTCAGGGTGGTAAGGAAGAGGAATCAGTTGCAGGGATAACAAAGATTTATTGAGTTTCAAACACAAAACTGGAGCTAAGCCACTGTCCGAGAGGGTAACCAGGAAAGATTCCAGCCAGGTCTGTGGAAGTGAATGTCAGCTCAACAGGAGGCATCTAGGAAAGGGGTTTCAGAGCAAATGGCAGAGAGTAACAGTCCAAGAGCAACGAGACAGTCCAGCTCTCCAATGAACACCAGGGGACAGAGAATGGCGACGGTGGGAGGGAGAGGGAGAGTTGTTCCTGGAGGGTGAAGGCAGAAGCCTGGCTGACTTAACTGGAATCTTCTAAGGCTGGTGGACCAGACTGATATTAGCAGAGCAGCTGGATGGATGGAACAGGAAGGGCAGGGAAGCAGGTAGAGCTGGGCAACGAGGGATGGGAGGGAGGGGGCAGGCAGTAGGGAGTCCAGCTGCCAGAGCCGATGGGGGAGCTGGGGAGCAAAAAGGGGGAAGGGGAAAAACAAAACTAAACTAAAAGGCAGGAGCTCAAAAAAACAAGGAACTAAATAAAACAGAACTAAATCAAAAGAAAAAACCCTAATATAAAAAGGTAAAAAATAAATGCAAAGGAAACTATGCAAGACTAGGCTAGACAACAACAGGAACAGGATCACAGTCAACAGAGACAAGAGCCAGGTTAACTCAGCAGAGCAGAGATTTGATCTGGCACAGGACAGAAAACAAGAGGAGAATATAAAGGGTGACTAATGATCTAAAAATCAAGCGTAAGCGTTAGTTCTGGCAGGTCACGTTAGTCAAGTTCGCATCAGCTGACTCTCAGCTGATCCCCATCTACATATAGGAATACGACACCTATCTAAGCATTCATATATAAGGTCCCTCAGTATTATCAGCAGTTTTCACATTGCCCAATAGCTAATTAAATGGTGAATTTGGCAGGCAAATCTAGCGTAGCGTTAGTTCTGGCAGGTCACGTTAGTCAAGTTCGCATCAGCTGACTCTCAGCTGATCCCCATCTACATATAGGAATACGACACCTATCTAAGCATTCATATATAAGGTCCCTCAGTATTATCAGCAGTTTTCACATTGCCCAATAGCTAATTAAATGGTGAATTTGGCAGGCAAAACACCATCATCACTAGGAATCGGGAATTTAGAGAAGTGGAATTTGTTTCCCCAATGGTCTCACCTCTGATTCATTCAAGTTCGTTAACTTGAACACGTTAATTCACCGTAATGATCATAAGCCGCTTGATTCGGAAGTGACTGAGTTAGCATTACTTCACGCATCGCTGCATTATTGACATGGACTCCACGAGTTATATGACTGACTCAAGAGCAAGTTCAGATGGGAACTTCATCCCCAAGAAGGATATCAAGAGATCAAGCATCCACTTCACAGCTGCTATGTTTCACTCTCTCAAACATCTTCACAAGCTAAGTTCCATTTAATGCTCTCAGGTTATCTGCAACATGCGTGTTGCTAAGGCTATCCGTGTTGCTTGGGCTCATTAAGTTGTTTAGAGTTAAATGCTTGTGCTAGTTCATGCATGTGCGGTACTTATCTGTTGTCACTGGCAACACGCTTGTCGCTGCAATATGCTGCGCTTAACGGGGGGTCTAATGTCATTTCATGCATCCTGAGTTATTTACACTGTTAAGAATTGGACTCTTATGCGCGTGCACGCACTCAGCGACC
>NW_015628756.1:54977-56166 GCF_001515625.1 Sinocyclocheilus rhinocerous | reverse complement strand
GGAAGTTCGGGGAGGAGTTATATGAAACGTAGTTTGCGGACCAGTGTTGCCAAGTCCGCGATTGCCGCCGGTTGTTTTTTATGTCAGCAGGTTGAAGCGACCCCAATAACTGATATTTAGGCCCTGGAATGTGAATTGTACAAGGAGAACCCTGCCAAAAAAATGTATATTTTACCCCCCGAACGCGATTTTTACTGGGGGAGCCCCCTAGTTCATGCGAATGTGCGGTACTTATCTGTTGTCACTGGCAGCACGCTTGTCACTGCAATATGCTGCGCTTAGCGGGGTCTAATGTCATTTCATGCATTCTGAGTTATTTACACTGTTAAGAGTTGGATTCTTATGCGCGCGCACGCACTCAGTGACCCAAGCGAGAGCAAGAGCGCGCCACTTAACGCGTTTCTTTCATGGTAACGGAAATCATCGGCAGCACTGCAGTTACTTGCTCGAGAAGACTAGGTTGTTCGAGAGGAACTACACTAGCCTGCCTCCGGCTGGAGAGAGTAGCCGCTTGCAGTCGGGGCGGGAAAAAAAAACGTCAAACGTCAAATCGGACACTTCTTCTCCTGGTAATGACGCTCTCGCAGTGTTTGCATACTCTATCACAGATGAAGTGAATTATATGCAATATTTGTCAAATACACAGACGTTTCATAAACGTTTTCATAAAGCAACAGAAACACTTTATATACAGTCATGGCCAAAAGTTTTGGCAGTGACATAAATTTTGTGTTTTGCATAGTTTGCTGCTTCAGTATTTGTAGATTATTTTTCCACATGTTTCTATGGTATACTGAAAAACAATGATAAGCATATCATAAGTTTTAAAGGCTTTTATTGACAAAAAATATGAGTCAATATTTACAGTATTGACCCTTGTTCTTCATAACCTCTGCAGTTCGCTCTGGCATGCTGGATATTAGCTTCTGGGCCAAATCCTGACTGATGGCAATCCATTCTTGCCTTATTAGTTGTCAGAGTTGATCACAATATGTGGGCTTCCGCTTGTCCACTCGCCTTTTGAGGACTGACCACAGGATCTCTATGGGATTGAGAGCCGGGGAGTTGCCTGGCCACAGATCCAAAATTTAAATGTAATGATCTTCAAGCCACTTCTTTATCACTCTTGCTTTGTGACATGGTGCTCCATCATGCTGGAAAATGCACAGATCATCACCAAATTGCTCAT
>NW_015628756.1:52568-54418 GCF_001515625.1 Sinocyclocheilus rhinocerous | reverse complement strand
GGAGAGAAGTGGCTTCTTTGCTGCCCTTCTTGACACCAGGCCGTTGTCCAAAAGTCTTGGCCTCACTGTGCGTGCAGATGCTCTCACAGCAACCTGCTGCCATTCCTGAGCAAGCTCTGCACTGCTGGAGACACGATTCTATAGCTGACTCCTCAGGAGGAGACGGTCCTGGCGCCCGCAGTACTTGACCTAGGCGGCTGGTCTTGTTTTGCTCTCGCGGTACTTTGATGGCACATGTGATCGTAAGGTGGCTGCAGCGCCGATCAAAGTCGGACAAATTTTCTAACCAGAATGCATTGCTTTTGACAGGCGGCAGCTGATCTTTGCGGCACCGCATGAAGTCGAACAAGCCTAATGTCTCTGAAGATGTGTGTTTTTGGATGTGAGGAAAATATAACCTTATTCAGTGTATGTGAACAGTGGATGCAATTTGTTTTTCCATGGCAGCAACGGAGTTTCTCTTGTTTGTTCCCGTCATTTCGGTGACAAATGTTTATAACAAGGTATATTCTGACACTGGATTTGCACATCGTTTGATACTGAAAGACGGAGGAGTCCCAGCGATAAAAGATCCCGGTCATGACTAGGAACTGCTGTAAAACTGCATCAATGTCTATGTTTGTTGCCAATCACCCCGTAAGTCCTCCTGACTCTTCAGCTCCGCCAATGGCTCGCCTCCAGGAGCTCGGCTGTTTTCAGAGAGAATCGTAAAGACATTCTGACACTGGATTTGCACATCGTTTGATACTGAAAGACGGAGTAGTCCCAGCGATAAAAGATCCCGGTCATGACTAGGAACTGCTGTAAAACTGCATCAATGTCTATGTTTGTTGCCAATCACCCCGTAAGTCCTCCTGACTCTTCAGCTCCGCCAATGGCTCGCCTCCAGGAGCTCGGCTGTTTCCGGAGAGAATCGCAAAGCTGTATCTTTCTTTTATCTATCTGATCAAACTGAAGACTCTTCGGAGATGTGACTGATGCAATACTACACTATAGGTACTCAAGATTAACATGAGATTGGCCGAAACTGTGTGTGTTATGTCCCCTTTAACCTAGTCAAGTCGACTTTATTTTTTATAGCACTACAGCACAGATTTAAGCAACAGGAAATAATGACCATGGTGCAAACGGAATAATTTCTGCTGCAGCGCAGCTCCAAGAGAAAATGGTAAACGGTCGTTGTTCAGTTGAAGTCATCTGCATCCGAGGGCCTGGGCTGCTGACATGCTGCCTCGCCGCCTGTCAGCCAGTGGCTTCGCGGGCGGAGTTTGTTCATGAAAGTAACTCATGAAACTGATGTCGGGCATGCTTCTGAGGCAGCTTAACGGTTCAGTGATCTACAACAAAATAGAACGAGCTTTGGTGATAACTAAGCAAATATTCAATGATTTATTTGATCAACCATCACGGGATAGAACACACAGGATTGTGGGTATCAAGGCAACGAAGGAGATCTATTCTGCCTTTAAATATCGACCAGATGAGGAATCTCAGGAGGCAGGAAGTGAAGCTAATTTTGGATTCGATGTGTCTCGATGCCTTCCTATCTTGAAATGTGTCCTCCAAAGGCAGCATTTTCCAGTTTCGGATGCAGCCGTCAGTTCAGCATTGATTCTGTCCCCATATCAGACACGCTTGTTCTGTATAGTCGTAATGGAAACATGCTTGTTCTTAAGCTCTCGGTTGTTATTGGGAACATGCTTGTTCTTAAGTTATAGCTGTTTTGTTGGGAACACGCTTGTCCCAGAGCTATTTGGTTGTTGTTGTCCTAAAAGCTGTAGTTGTATTGGGAATATGCTTGTTTTTAAGCTGTCTAGTCGCATTGGGAATATGCTTGTTCTTAAGCTACC
>NW_015628756.1:33251-51157 GCF_001515625.1 Sinocyclocheilus rhinocerous | reverse complement strand
GGTCGTTGTTCAATCTGCATCCTCTGCATCCGAGGGCCTGGGCTGCTGACATGCTGCCTCGCCGCCTGTCAGCCAGTGGCTTAGTTTGTTCAGTTTGTTCATGAAAGTAACTCATGAAACTGATGTCGGGCATGCTTCTGAGGCAGCTTAACGGTTCAGTGATCTACAACAAAATAGTACGAGCTTTGGTGATAACTAAGCAAATATTCAATGATTTATTTGATCAACCATCACGGGATAGAACACACAGGATTGTGGGTATCAAGGCAACGAAGGAGATCTATTCTGCCTTTAAATATCGACCAGATGAGGAATCTCAGGAGGCAGGAAGTGAAGCTAATTTTGGATTCGACGTGTCGGAACATGCTGTTCTTAAGCTCTCAGTTGTTATTGGGAACATGCTTGTTCTTAAGTTATAGTTGCATTGTCGGGAACACGCTTGTCCCAGAGCTATCTGGTTGTTATTGGAACATGCTTGTTCTAAAAGCTGTAGTCGTAATTGGAACATGCTTGTTCTTAAGCTACCTGGTCATTATTGGGAACATGCTTGTTCTTAAGTTATAGCTGTATTGTTGGTAACATGCTTGTCCAAGAGCAATCCGGTCGTTATTCGGAACATGCTTGTTCTTAAAGCTGTATCTGAATTGGAAACATGTTTTTCTTAAGTTTATCTGGTGTTATTAAGAACATGTTACTTACATTTTTAAGGTATTGGCAACATATTCATTAGGTAATCTGTTAAAAGCAACATGATTGTTGCTACAGGTTATGCAGGTTTTGGCAACATATTTGTTTGGTCATTGGTTAAGGGCAACATGCTTGTTGCTTAAGGGTTTGAGATTTTGCTATCAGTGTGTGTTGGGGGATATCAGCATATGGTTGTGTTTTGGGGAATTATCACTGCTCTCCCTGCTCTTATCCATGCTAGGCTGCATGGATGCGCAGGGAGTTCTTGCCCAGAACAGAACCATACCTCCAATCCAAACTGTATGCTAATTGTCAGTCATCTTTGACGAAAGTGGTCCTGACAGAAATCAAGCGTAAGCGTTAGTTCTGGCAGGTCATGTTACTCTGGCTTGCTTAGTTGGGGACACTTCATTTCTAGCGATATCGTTGACTTGATTGCAAATTATTGCAAAGATACTATTTAAACTGAACTGATGATGACATCACTGAATTCAATGATGAACTGCCTTTAACTGAAAAATTTGTGTTTACTATTGTCATTTTGCATTATTGACACACTATTTTCCTAATTAATGCTGTTCAGTTGCTTTGACTCAATCTGTATTGTTAAAAGCGCTATATAAATAAAGGTGACTTGACTTGACTTGATATGTCTCTCCCTAATATTTTGTGATGTACATGTACATAATTAAAACCATAAAAGTATTTATTATTATTATTTTTTACCATGGTTTAACTAGGCCTATAGTAACTAAGGTTTTGTTTTTGTTTTTTGCAGTAAAACCACGGTTAATTTTCGTAAGGGATACTTGTTATTTTATGTCTTTTTTATTTTACCGCATGTATTTGTGAAAATGATTAGGCCAGTGGTTCCCAAACTTTTTTCTGTGTGCACCCCTTTCTAGTGTTTGACACCTGTCAAGCACCCCCACCACCTTACTCTGATTAAACTCCACATTTTTTATCTACAATAACTAAGTACAAATATTTTCTGTATATTAGAAAACATCAACATTTCAGTTATAAATAAAAAAAACATTACTTCCTACCTTTTTTAGTGAGATGGATGGGCCTGCATGTTTGCACACAGATCATCAAAATTTGGTGTAATGGACGACAGTTTTACTCTCAAATCATTCTCAGCATATAGGCTTTGTCAATGTTTGGTTTTCAACAATGTCAATGCAGAAAAGCCTGCCTCAAATAAGTATGTGGTTGCAAAGGGCATCAATACTTTCAGCGCCTGCTTTGCCAATCCTGGATACTCCACCATTGCTGAAGCCCAGAAATCCACCAGTGACTTATTTTTAAAAAGTATATTGTGTCTCCCATCAGATGATAACTCCAGTAATTGCTCTTGCTCTTAAAATGAGAGATGTGGGATTGGAGGAGTGACATCAAAAGGATTCTGAATCCATGTCTGAGACTGGTCCATAGTGGGGAAGTAAGTCCGCAGATTTTGGCTAAGCTGGTTGAGATGTTCAATTATGAGGCCTTTTGTGTAATTACTTAGCGCAGCTTCCCGGGATTGCAAAAATTCAGACACTCGGTGGAGTTTGTATTTATCCAGTTAGCCCAGAAGACTATCTTTTTTAATAAGTGCTTCAACTTTGTCCTGGGTGTTAAAAATAGTAGTACTAAGGCCCTACAGACTTAAATTAAGTTCATTAAGTGTAGAAAATATGTCTGCCAGATATGCCAGCTTCTGAAGCCAGATGTCATCTTGCAAGAATGAAGACAAGTGAAATGGGTTATGAACAAAAAATTCCTGAACTTCACATCCGAGCTCAAAAATTCTTGACAAGACCTTTCCACGCAATAACCAGCGCACTTCTGTGTACAGAAGTGTTTCATGCTTGCGTATTGTGCGAAAAATCCGTTTCACATTTCACAAATCCGTGTTTCACATTGTGAAATTCACAAGCCATCACGTATAGGCTTGCAGTTAGCGGTCTCTTACCTGGAGACTCAATCAGGCAACAAAAAATGTCGGAAAACGACACCTCTGGCCATTCCGTTGGGTTGTTTGTCCAGTCACAGATACTGTATGGGCAGTCTGACCCAATACGGCTCAGTTTTTCTACATATCCACTCTGTCGAGCGGCAAAAATGTCAGAAAAAAAATGTCAACAACAGTGATGAAACCCACTCTGTAGAGTAGTTTGTCTGTTTAGGGCTACTGTAGAAACATGGCGGCGCAAAATGGCGGACTTAACCGTGGAGGGGGACCCGCAGTGTATATAGATAGCAATGGCTTATTCTAAGGTAATTAAAACGTAACAGTGAATTTTGTAAGGCATTTATACACCACTGAAAACAGTTTTGTATGTTACATGGCATTTCTGTAAACAGATTCTCAAAAATATTACACATTGCACCTTTAAACTGCATCCCTCCACAATCGACTACAAGCTTGCATTCATTTTTGAGTGCAAAGCCCACCTCTCAAAATCCAATCAACCAGTGGATAGAACCCACTCTAGATTTTTCGAGATTTTCGATTTTGGATATGTCACAATCAAAAAATTTGCTACTTAAAATTTCAAGATCTTTAAGATGAGTTATAATAACTACAATAAAATCTACATTATCAATAGTATTTCAACTTGAAGTAGATTGTTTTACTACCTTAATCTGTATTTGTCAGCTTGACCATATGAAACCATGTGAGTGAGGTGGGTGAATCAGGAAGTGTGAGCGTAGGAGGCATACATTTTTACAGGCTTCCACCTATGTCTAGACATTCCACCTCGATGTCTCCAAATGAATGCTTAAATGTCACATCAGGGAGTCAAAACAGAAGAGGCCTCAGCATGTCTCAGATGCCACCGATTATGTAACAACGGCAGTTGACTTAAAACAGGTTACATAACGGTTAAAACACCTTAATACATCAGAAAATGTAAACATTTTATTACTAAAAAGATAACACTCAAGTAGCCTTTTCATTTTCATTCACAATCAATTCTTTCAAGTTTATTATTTTCAAAAAAAAAAATCTTCTCCAAGTTAGAAAGAAAAAATGTTTTACACTGTGAAAACTGAATTATTTACACTAAAATAATTGATCGTCTGTCTGTCAGGGCATATCTGTTGAGACTTTCTGTTATGGTTCAATTCAGGCAAAGAGGGAGGCACTTCCTATCAGAAAACCTTAACATTGGGGAATTGAAATACAAGCATCATCTCTAACAGGCCTGGTACACTGAAATTGGATCGTAATGTGGTGCCCAATTCAAACTTCAGAGATAACTAGCAATAATAAGTGGCTAATAGAAACCAATAGAGACTCAAAGTAATGACCCAAAAAATAGATTTTTCAAATTAAAACAACAGCTTTGGAGTTTTTGGAAACAGTGAATCCAGGTAAATTAATTTAGCAGTTGAAAAATGACAATTTGCCATCATTCACTTACTAAGATTTAACACCTTAAAGTCCCATGTAAATTAAATCGTTTCTAAAACCAATCTCTTAATAGGACAGGCTTGTAAGGTGGGACAAATAAAATGGGACAAGAAGGTTTCTAGTGTGATCTCCAGTACCGTTTGAGGTGAATGTACCAATATGGCAAAACCAATAATTTTAACAGCTGTACATGATGGTCTATTGCGTATTGTTTTCAACAGGAAGGAGACTGTATGAAGTTACTAACCAGCAAAAGTGGTGCACTCATTGATTAGATAAAAAAAAAAAAAAAAAAAAAAACCTTTCAAATTGAAGCCACTGGTTTAAACAGTCACCAAAAAGGGCACATTTGCATTATAATTGGAGAATCCCAAAAATAATTTGTCTCTTAAGATACCCCTCTGATTTGCTTGCCCAGCCATTTTTTACCTTTAACATCTGAACAACTCAACTAACCTTGTAAATGCTGCATTCTGCACATTTCGGTCACTTCTGAAGTTAAATAAGACGAAGTCTGATAACTGCTAAACATGCCTTTCTCTCAAGTGAATGACAATGTGTGCATATGTACAATAAAAACAAGATCATTCTGAGAGATTTGAATCAAAAATGACTGGGTAAAACAAAAATCACTAGAAAAACATGAATAAAAATAGAAAATTCAAAGTCTTGTGATGATTCCGAACATTCTGAGCTTGAGTCTATTGGCTCAGTCCTGGAACAGTGGACAGTCAGAGGTCTGATGTGAAAGTATCACATCTTCTCCTGAATGAAAGGGTGCTGAAGGGCTTGGTTGATGCTGATGCGTTTAGCTGGATCCAGCATCAGAGTACCGTCCAATAGATCTTTAAGTTGCATGACCTTCTTTCTCTGATCCTCCGGTAACCTCTGACCTCCGATCATGTCCGCGAGCAGGTCTTTAGTGGGGTTAATGGTGCTCATCACAGTTACCTTCTCCTGAAAGTTTAAAAGAATGTGTGAGAGAAGGTGAAGGGCATGAAACAGGAAGCAAACTAGGGATGTCACAATTCTCAATATAATACTGAACCGTTTGGTACGACATCCACGGTTCAATACACGCTTGTGTGAATTGTTTTTCTTTTTCTATTTTGGGTTTAAATAATTTCCATGCATTTTATTTCTCTCCGAATTGGCTCTGTTGGTGTGCCCGTGAGTTCACGCTCTGAGATCAGGAAACACCTCTCCGCTTATAATGTGCAATTGAAAAAGCAGCACAACTGCTCATCCTCCCTTTTTAATGACTTGCGATGAGAAGCGTTTCTAAACCTGCTGTCCAACAACAACAAAAGAGAACATTATAACATGTTCACTCCACAAAATCAGTTGAATGTTTGAAATGACTTTTGTGATCTGATGTGGCTTCTTATTACAGAATGAGGCAGATAATCTATTCTATATTGTAATAAAGGCTATGCCGATTAGCATTGGATTTAAAATATACTTTATGTAAATACCCAAGATGGCTTGAACACCACAGATAAACTATACATTGTTGCAGTCGAGTGTTTTTTGTCTTCATGTTTCATCATTCAAAACGTTTCCATTTTAATTCACCTACAGCAAGAGCTGGATGCCTTTTTCTGAATTAAGGATTTCCTGTAGCGTCCTGATTTCTATTACTTCTGTGATGCATATGTGGAGTTTCTGTGTGAGGGTGCCCTCTGGCGTCCAGTGTGAATTAAACAGACATTACATGTGTTTATAGCGCTCAATAATAGCAAATCCATAAAAATAATACTTCTCTCAAAAGAAATTTGAAGTAGACATATGATAATCCATGTTTTCTACAGTGTACAGAAGTGTACTGGAGTTTTATTTAAAGTGTTGTAGAGCTTTTTTAAATAACGTTTTAAATCGCTGATCACAAAAAACCCCCCCCCAAAAAAACACTCTGATGTGCCAAGCCATCAGAACCGAACCAAAACGAAAACAGTGGTTAAAAACAGAGGTATCTATTGAACCGTGGGCTGACTGTATTGTTACATCCCTAAAGCTATGGCAAGCCGTTTTGACTTTTATTCCTTCACTGGATATGAATTCTTGATATCAACAATTAAATTTTTACTAGTTAAAATGTCAATTCTTAATATCAGGAATTAGATTTCTACTAGTAACAACTGCTATTTTTGATATCAGCAATTACATTTCCACTAGTTAAATGTCACCATAGGCTGGCATTCAAAATCAATTGTTGATATCAAGAATTGATTTCTTACTAGTTGAAATTCCAATTTCACATATCAGAAATACAATTATTACTAGTAAAAACTTTTATTTTTGATATCAGTAATCACATGGTTACTAGTACAGACGTCTATTCTTGGTTACTAGTACAGACGTCTATTCTTGATATTAACAATTTAATTCTTGATATCAACAATTTAATTCTTGATATCAACAATTTAATTGTCACAAGTGACAATGCTCATTTCTGATATCATGAATGTGATTGTTACTAGTAACAAAAGTCATTTTAGATATCAGAAATTACCCTCCCAATTGTTGATATCAGAAATACATGTTCAGATATCAGAAATGAACATTGTCACTAGTGACAATTAAATTGTTGATATCAAGAATTAAATTGTTTATATCAAGAATTAAATTGTTGATATCAAGAATAGACATCTGTACTAGTAACAATGTGATTACTGATATCAAAAATAAAGGTTTTTACTAGTAAGAATTGTATTTCTGATATGTGAAATTGGAATTTCAACTAGTAAGAAATCAATTCTTGATATCAACAATTGATTTTGAATCGCAGCCTATGGTGACATTTAACTAGTGAAAATACAATTACGGATATCAAGAATTATAGTTTTTACTAGTTGAAATGTAATTCCTGATATCAAGAATTAGCATTTTAACTAGTGAAAATTGAATTGTTGATATCAAGAATTAACATTGTTACTAGTGGAAATGTAATTGCTGATATCAAAAATAGCAATTGTTACTAGTAGAAATCTAATTCCTGATATCAAGAATTAACATTTTAACTAATAAAAACTGAATTGTTGATATCAAGAATTCATATCCAGTGAAGGAATAAAAGTCAAAACGGCTTGCCATATAAAGCAGATGTGTGCCATTATCATAGTTGTGTGAAATGGGCATTGAAGTCAATTAGAAAACCAACACATGAAAGTGGAAACCAACACATGAACTGGAACGTACCCTTTCAGTCACTTTGTCTACCTCTATATACAGGAAGTTTAAGTTCTGGTCAAAATGTTGGTCTTTAAACAGGCCTTTCCGGATCATCTACACAACAATAAAAAACAAAACAACAAAAAAACACCATGTAAGAATCTATACATAAGACTTAAATGCCATAATAAAGCGAGTAACTATTTAAAAACTATTCTTAATTGTAAAAGATAAAGTTAAAAAAAAAAAGTAATTTACATGTAAGATTAAAAAAAAAAAAAAAAAAAAAACCTGAACACTCTGGTTCAGTACCTTGTTGGGCATCTTGCCCTTCAGATCCATGGCCAGCTTCAGCATGTGGTTGTTGGAAGAGCCAGGGAACAGGATCTTCCCAGTGTATAGCTCATATAGGGTACAGCCGACTGACCACATATCAATGCCATAATCATACGGTTTACCAATGACTGGGAAGGAAGAGAAAGTTAAATCCAATTACTAGGCCCATGCATAATTGGTTCACAAGTTCTGCTGTGGTTGTGGGTGGGAAAACAATCTGTGAAAACTAAAATATATTAATATGAATGTAAGCAAGCCTGCCACTCACACAACTACAATGCAACTTACCGATTTCAGGTGCCCTGTAGAATCTACTGACTAGGTACGGAGTGATTTCATTGTCAGCGACATGAGATGCAGAGCCGAAATCACAGAGTTTAAGAATGGTCTTTGATTCATTCACCTGCAGACAGAGTGAGTGAGTAAGTAAGTGAATGAATGAATAAAATCTCTTGAGTCAGCAGCCATATAGATGATGCTCACCAATATGTTGTCTGGTTTGATGTCAGCATGGAGGATGTTGCAGCGTTTCAGTAGTTTGAGGGCCAGAAAGAGCTGCTGACTGTAGGAACGAACTGCTTTGATGTGCAGCCCCACATCTTTACCATACTTTTTCAGTACTTCGCGCAGGTTCATACTGAGAGAGACAAACATGGTGATAACAGCTGAGAATTATTAAATAATTAATTAACGTCATTGGCTCCAGCAAATCTGTGCATTGGTATCAGCCAAAATATATGTATAATCGAATCGAATCGTGAAATCAAAATCGTGAATTGAATCGAATCGTGAGTTGAGTGAATTGTTACATCCCTAATCTTTACCAATTTTCTCACACACATGCACACACAAACCACAGGCATAAAATACCTGAGAGGCTCAAACACCAAACAGAGATGCTGTTTGTGGTAAAAGTGTCTGAAGAGCCGCAAACAGTGAAATTTATCATCAGGATCTGCGTCATTCAGCTTCTTTAGAAACTCAAGCTCCTTCAGTCCAGTCTTCTGCCTGCAGACACAGCAAACAAAACCATTGAATGAAAATGGCTTTCCCAGCCATGCCTACGAGAAAATAGATATGGTGGAAACCTTCTAACATTTGGGTAAAATATAAAAGAGCATAAAGGCAAAGTCACAGTGACAGCCACTGTTTAGAGCAGTGTTTCCCAACCGGGGTGCCGTCTGTCGAGAGCAGGGGTGCCGTGTAAAAAATCATTTTTTAATATTTTTAAATTGCTAAAATGTTCAAAAAAGCATCTATTATATAATATCCATTTCTGATGTCGCCAATAATTAGAGATGCACCGAAATTTCGGCTGCCGAAAATTAGTTCACCACTCAGGTATCACTGTCACGTGGTGTGACGCTCTGCGTATTATCCCGCTCCGCTCAGTCGCTCCACTCGTATACCGTTCATGCGAATCGGAACAGCAAAGTCCACTCAAAAATTGAGCCGACAGGAAACATCGATGTAGTACAGTATTGTTTCTGTCTGCAATAGCCCTACTGTGCTGTAACAAGGTGTGGTAAATGGGCAACTCTGGTAACGCTGCCCTCTCATTCATTGATCTGCTAACCGTTATGCTCACGTGTCCTCTGATAATAATAGCTTTCTAGGATTAAACATTATTTGGATAATTGGTAAAAAAAAAAAAAATTTTTTTAAATATCTTAACCCTACTGTTAGACCTACCTGAAAAACTAAAAAGCAATTTATTTAATTAGAAGGCCTGTCGTTATTTTTTATTTGTGCTATCATTATTAATTTCTTTATTTGTTCTTATTTTATTACTGACTGCTTACTTGTCATTTTTTTATTCAATTCAAAGTTTGAAATCAAGCTATCTCGTGCTACTGCACCAAAATGACCCCACTGTAAAATTCTGATAATAATAGCTTTCTAGGACTAAACATTATTTGGATAATTGGTAAAAAAAAATCTCTTATATTTTAACCCTACTGTTAGACCTACCTGAAAAACTAAAAAGCAATTTATTTAATTTGAAGGCCTGTCGTTATTTTTTATTTGTGCTATCATTATTAATTTCTTTATTTGTTCTTATTTTATTACTGACTGCTTACTTGTCATTTTTTATTCAATTCAAAGTTTGAAATCAAGCTATCTCGTGCTACTGCAACAAAATTACCCAGCTGTAAAATCAAAACTTTGTTTAATTACCATTATAACTAGCTATCTCACAATGTTTACATATGAATAAAGGCCTACATTAAAATCTGTCATATAAATTGGTCTCTTCATTAGAAATTGGCCTACTGATTGCCACCATTGATGGACAAATTTTTTTAATAATATTAAATATATCTGTATGACATTATATTCTGCAGTTCTTCCCTGTTGTACCGAATATCTATACTTTTCAAATTATCATATCGAAGTTAGAAATTAAAATATTGTGACAAAATTAATTTTGTAGGGTGCCACAAGTTTGTTAAAATTTCCAAAGGGTGCTGTGACTAAAAAAAGGTTGGGAAACACTGGTTTAGAGGAGTACTTACATGAGCTCATTGTTTCGGATGATCTTGACTGCCACCTCCTGGCCAGCCCGGGCAGTGTCCCTAGCTCTGACCACATTACTGAACACACCCTGTCCAGTGTACCCATACACATCATACCGTTTGTCCAGTATCTCACCGATGTTCACACCTAAAAAGAGATGTTTTTAATTGTTCATTCTTGCATCTAAAATGCACTGCCTTTAGGAAAGAAGCAAGAGTTTGGAATAAAATAAGACTTACGGTAGTATCCTTCTGCATCAGTCCAGTTGTCCCTGAGATTGGGGTTCTCCTTAAAATCTTTACCAATGCCCGCAGCCCTCAGTCTGGCACTCTGTAATGGGAGTGACAAAGCAGTCAAATCTCTCAAAGTAACCAACTGGTTTAATCTTAAAGCTGCAGAAAGGCCAAATAAGCTTACATCAAAATCTGCAGCAAACATGTCATCTGACTCAGTGAACATATCAGGTGCTGAGGGCTTCTTTAGGTTGGCTCCTGCATAAAAGACAATAAAGAGCTTACAATCAATCAATAGCTTACAAATTGTTTGATGTGTCTTTATAGGAAAAAGACCATCCAGTTGTAACATTAAAATTGCCCCACATTTTCTGAAAACTGCTCAAGCAAGAACCCTGCTAAAACCCAACTGTAATAACCAAACCCAGTCAGAGTACAATACCTTCTTTCTCCTGAGCGATGAGGTTGTGCTTGGCCTTGATGTTGGCCTCAAAAGTGTTTACATTCTCCCGCTCATATTCCTTCACATCGGCTGCTACCCGTTCCAGGATGTCATCAGGGGAAGGTGAACGACTGCGGGTGCTGCTCTGAGGACTGCTCGGCTCTGACGCCATGGAGCCCATATTACTGTCCTCATTTACAGCTTTATATTTCTATATCAAAACAGAACAGAGTTTTATGGATGTATAATCTGATCATGTTCTCCGAAAAGGAGGTAAGTTACAGTCTTTCAGAAGAATTTGCTATATTGTGTTACCTGCACAATAGCAAGTCGCTGTTGTCGTCGCTGCTCAATCAGAGCCTCTTCATCCTCCTCTTCTGCATCAAAGTCCTCCAGCCTAAACATATTCATTAAGGTGAATTTCACATCAGTCAAAAGACTCAATCACTTCAATGACAAGATTAGTACCGTTAAATGCAGCTATATAAATCAAATAGGGGTGTTACAATACAATTATCAAGACAAATAATTTTATTACTACAGAAAAACATATTTTACCATTAAACATGCACTAAAAACCTCTTACAGTCCCCAAACTTTTGAATGTTAATATATTATAAAAATTCTCTTAGGCTCACCAAAGTCTACGCTGTAAAAAATTGCTGTAAAAACTGCCAAATTCTGATAGTAACATACTGTTTTCCATTTAAAGTGATGTACTGTATAAAAATGAATTCTGGACAATATTCTGCACAGTACGCAAATGCTGTTAATTTACAGCCCATTTTCAACACTAATCTTATGGTCCAGTGTAGTGTTAATTTTGTCAGCTATTTTTAATTTAGTCTTATTGTGTTCACACCAAAAGTGAATTTAATTATTCGCGTGAGTAGATTACATACAAAGTCAATGCAAAGAAGCAAATAGAGGCGAATTCGCGCCGGGCGATGCAAATGACAGGAAATGCGCGACGCGTTTGACGTGAACGTGCTATATTCGCCTCAAGTCTTCCACACAAATTGAACATTTTCTACACGAGCCGAAAATTTGCATAACGCATTGTCACGTAAGCCAATCAGCGCTGGAGGTGGTTGTCATCCAGGTGCAGTTCCTTGACAAGACTGTGAAATTCAGAGTTTTGTGCACCCTAAACCCAGACACGTTGGCATTTGGCTTTCGGGCGTATTTGGGACTACCACAAAAACAGGTATAAAGCAGCAATTGTAGTAATCTTCGTTTGGTCCATTACACACCATTAGTCTTAGTCCTGTGTCAAATGTAACTTTTAGCTTTTATCATATTTAGTCAACTTGTCCTGTTTTAGTTTAAGTTAAGTTTTAGTCGACTAAATGTCTGAGCATTTTAGTCTAGTTTTAGTCAGTGGAAACGTTTTCGAAACACATTTTTGTCATATTTTCATCTTACTTAGATAGGTAGATAGATAGGTAGATGGTAGATAGATAGGTAGGTAGGTAGATAGGTAGATGGATGGATAGATAGATAGATAGATAGATGTATATAGCTCAATTTTAATTGCAATGATTGTTGTCATTTGGGAAATTTATTTGTACATTTCATCAGAAGTTGCTCTTACACCAATAAGCACAAATCAATAGAATATCGACTCGTATGCATGGTTTATTTTACTTCATCTAGCGTACAGAGTTATCACAGGATATAAATTAGAGGCTAAATAAACACCAAAGACTTTAGATATACACTCGCCCTGTCTACGTTATGAAAACTGGCGTAACAAAAACCTACTCTCAAATATTGTAACAGTGAAATTCCTAATAGTAATTCTAATAATTGCAAATAGCATTTATGTTTTTCTTTTAAAGGCACAATATGCAAGATTTTTTTATTAAAATATCCAAAAACCACTAGAAGAGTTTTACATATTTTGCTGACTTGTGTACTTACATTATCCCAAATGTTTCAAAGAATGTTTAAATCCAGAGAAATAAGCAATTTTAACTAGTGACACAGACCGTGCCTATAGTGTCATTGTGTCGCCTGCCAATTACGTCATACACCCTCGATTTCCGGTTTTGTTTTGTAGAAAACATGGAAACACCAAAGACGCTTTAATATGCTATGCATTTTATTAGACAGGTGACGACCGCACAAAGTAGCATTTATAACAGAACGCTCAAATGTATCAAGTATGATAAAACAGCACTGCTTACTTAAGTGGTCGACTGTGGCATAATAAAAGCTCTGCTGCTTTCGACTCATTCATGAACATGATTTCTGCCCGAGTCCCATCGGATTGCTTCGGCTGTGGGGATGAAGACGACAACTCCCATGATTCCACACTCTGTCACGGCGTCATCTAACTACGCCTTTGTTTCTTTGTTTTGAATACGTGCCATCGAGTGGCAAACAATTACACATTGTGCCTCTAAAACAACGGCAAAAAAAAAACAAAAACATTGCGCACAGAGGTTGCGTAAGTAACGTTACAATCAGCAACCACTATCGCAAACAATACAGTCGAGATCCATTACAGAACACGGACTGGCTGAATGACACTTTCATTTAAACAGAATACCTCAAATGGAGATTGCTGAACTCCAGCTTACTTGTACAGTACTATATGTCATGTTTTCAGATCACGGCACCTCCGCAGAGAGAGTGATTATGAATGGTTGCCAGATTGCATAAAGCAAAAAGCCGGGCAGAGTAACGTACGTATCTGTTTAACAGTAAAGCTCTGATAGGGGGATTTGAGCTCTTGATATCTGGCAACCGCAAACATGAACGCTCGCTTAATAGAGTCTTGTACTGCAGTCTGAAATGTTTTGAATCCACTTTTTTCAACAAAAATAAAAAGATTTTGGTAAAGTTTTAACATTTTAGTCTCGTCTTTTTCATCAACAATATTGCATGTTCATTTAGTCTCAGTTATCGTTTCATGACCTTATCTCGTCATCGTCTCATTTTCTTCAGGGGAAAAAACTTAGTTAACGAACATTTTTCATCATAGATTTCATTTTTCGTCATAGATTAAATTAACACTAGTTAATCTGAAGCAATAGCACAATGGCGGTGAACAGGTGTTTCACAGGAGTTTGAGTACAAGTCTTTGCCTGTCCGTGTTCGTGGCACTCATGACAGAAATATGTGTAGAAAACAGAAGAAAATAAATTGAAATCACTCCAACGGTGAGTGTTTATAAGTGAATGATTATAAAAGCATTAAATGGAGAGGGTAAAACCCTGTTTATCACTGTAATACATAATTTATTCCCAATTGTGTGCTTCTTGGTGACAGTCATCCTGATGGTTTTGTTGCTCGTCAGGAGAAAAAAACAAACAAAAACAAATAACTGGTCAAATATGTTCTTAAATATTAAACTTTTAAAATGCAATATCTTTTAATTGTATGAGCTTTATATATATATATATATATATATATTAATGTTCTTAGCCTACAGATTAATAATGCTAAATGTAGATCAGAAACGTCTTGTCACATATGGTTTGAATAGCTAGTCACAGTCATAGGTTATAGATTGATAAATAGTAAGAAAAAGAACTATATTTGCAGCATTGTTGTTTTCTGCTGTTTTAGTGAAAGTAATCTATAATTTTGTGTTTTTGTTGTTGCTAAAATAACCACGTCATCCGCAGCTCTTGAACTTGGCGCCGGCACGCGTCCGGAGAGAGAGAAAGCGCACGGAGCTGAAAGGGCTTGAATAAGGCGCGTTTGGCTTTAGATAAAAATACTAGAGGATATACCGCTGAAAGTTATTTACCATAAACGACCTTGAGCGCTTATGAGATCTGCTGCGCTGTTTTGATGCGCTGCTCACTTAAAATGGTGCTGCTGTTACAGCTCGCGGTCCGGATGGATGCCGGGATGCGGATGTGGTCCCCCTTTTGAATATCAGTTATATAAGTATTTAAGGGTAAAAGACTTGAGTTGCTTTTAAAATATTCACAAGTCCTTTTCCTCGAGTCAAGTCTGGAGTCATTTCAGTTCGAGTCTGAAGACTATAAAGATGCAACTCGAGTGCGACTAGAGTCAGAGTCACTAACTCGAGTGCCCATCTCTGGCCTAAGCGGTTTAGAAATTTGGCATTCAAACCAACCGCAAGCCAATCAGCAAACAAAAAACATTCATATAAATTTTTCTAAACAAGAAAAAGCATTTCATGCTAACGACAACTTGACAAAGAAATATAGAAAATGCGCTTTGATGCATCCAGTGTAGAGACGGCGTTAGGATGTGGCAGACCATTTTCTTTTTCAGTTTTAGCTCATACAACTTTAGTGTAAACTCGCCTTAACCTTAAATTCCTGAAGAAACGGGATAACCTTTCACAGGTGAGAATGTGTTGGTTTGTGTTTTTAAATGTATTAACTCAATATTACAAGTTTTGAAACACTGGTAACTTATGTTACTGTTATGGTGAATGACATCAAGTTGACCCTTCGAATATGGTGAACGGCTTACATATAGCGGCCCATAGTAACAGTCGCTAATGAGGCATCGACGTATACATATCTATGATATGCACTGAATGTAAATAGCCAATGAACAAAAAAAAGAAAGTAGCAGCATGGTGCACTTTTCCTTAGTGCCCGTTTCCATGGTGACTCGTCGATTTGTTGCCCTGTTGAGGATGTCTTGTGTATTAACTATGAACATACTCTGAATTGACTGAACTTACTCCCGGACGTGTTTTTATATAAGACATATAAATAAGACAATATTTGAATAAATAATAATAATAATAATAAATTATTTGCAGCAACTGATGGAGTGCTGAATGCTGCACGCACGTGCAGTATTGTCCTTTGTTTAAACCCTTGCCGGTTAAACATTCATTCACATGTTGTTCTGACATGCACACTAGGGCTGTACAATTAATCGCAATCGCAAAACAATCGCGATTTAAGCACATGCGATTTCTAAACCGCATAAGGCTGTGATTTTATTTATTAATTTATTTATGTTCTTGTGCGCATGTTTAAGATGTTAACCAATCAGAGCTCACTCAGCGCATCGCGTAAATTATGATGAAGCTGAGCGGGAGATCAGAATAGGCAAACGGGAGGAAAGAACATAAAATATGGATGCAGGTCAGAATAAAAATGATTTGGTGCCAAAGAGAAATTCAACATCAGTCATTTGAGAGTATTTTGGATTCAGGAGAGAAGATGTGTCACAGAGCAAGGTAATTTGCAAGACCTGTGAAATGATTATTGCAACGACACGGTGCAATACTACAAACCTGTTCCAACACTTAAAACAGCGCCATAAAAAAAACTATGATCAATGCATGTCGCCAAAGTCCATCGAAACTAACAAAAGCACACCTCAAAGTCAGCCCGAACTGACTGAACAAGTATCCATCATTCAAGCATTTGCAAGCATCACGCCTTAAGAGAAAGGATCAAAACACACAAAGAAATTACCGACGCAATCACCTATCATATATGCAAAGACATGGTGCCTTCGTACATCGTCAGTAAAGACGGCTTCCGAAGACTAATACAAACACTCGACAAACGATACCAGCTGCCATCTCGCACTCATTTCACACGAGTTGCTATTCCCGAAATGTAAGGCGGGCGTTGAATACGAGCTTAAGCAGGTGAAATACTATGCCACAACCACAGATATGTGGTCCAGCAGGAACGATGGAGCTGTATATGAGTTTAATGGTCCATTATATTAATGACAACTTTGAAATCAGAAGGATGCTTGCAAACAGCATACTTTCCAGAAGATCACACTGGAGAAAATATGTCTCAAGGTTTAAAAGAAGCTTTAGCATCATGGGGACTTTGTGAAAAGAAACAAGTGTCTATCACCACAGACAATGGATCTAATATAGTGAAGGCTGTCACTTTGAACAACTGGACACGATTGCAGTGCTTCGGACACAGACTACATTTTGCAATTGGTAAGTTAGATTTTATTATACATTATATATTTATTATACTTTACATATTAAGAATATTAGGACACTTTGTAGGACAATTTTTATTAAGAAACAAATTTTGCAAAGAGGTTTAATATAAAAAAATGTATTATAATGTTTTGTACTAATGTACTATAGTATTTTAACTTGTACAATAGTTGGCATTAGCTAACATTAGCTAATAATGAACAATTTGGTTTTTCAGCATTTTCAGCATTTATTAATTCTTGTTAATGTTAGTTCATGTCAATACAGTTATTCATGTTAGTTCATGGTGCATTAACTAATGTTAACAGTAAACAGTATGTATTAGTAAATGCTAAAATTAACATGAACTAACATTAATAAATGCTGTATTAGTATTGTTCACTGTTAGTTCATTTTAGCTAATGCCTTAACTAACTGTTAACAAATAGCACCTTATTGTAAAGTGTTACCCAATAGTTTTATATTTAAATGCATGACATACTTACAATATAACACATTTTCATCATGTTTTGCAATTATTATTATTATTATTTTTTTTTAGAAAATGCAATCAAGGATGAACCTCGCATTTCCTGAGCCAATGGCTTGTGCAAAAATATTGTGGGACATTTTTCCCACTGTTGGAAAAAAAGAAGATGTTAGCCGAAGCCCAGGAAGAACTTCAGCTTCCCCAACATGCTCTCATAACATCATGCCTGACAAGATGGGGCTCAATGCAACAAATGATAGACCGGGTATTGGAGCAACAGAGGGCATTGTCTCAGGTCCTTTCAGCTGACCGTAAAACAAGACACCTTGCGAGGTGTGCTCTGATTGGCCAGCTATCCAGTGCGTTGTGATTGGCCGAATTCCTCAAGCGTGTGACGGAAATGTTACACCCCTTACCATATTGTGATGCCTGCGGCAACCACATGTGACGACTCCAGGCTGGACTCTGCTTCGTCCATGGTGAAAGCCGATCCGGCGATCGACAGCGCGAAGTTGAAGTATTTCCTCAGCAACCAGCACGGAGCAACTCCAGGCATGACTAAGCGATATCGTCCTCTTTTGGAAGGCCAAACAAAGTAGTTTCACTTTCACAACGAAGCACACAGCGCCTTCACGACATGGCGGCGGCGGCAACAATACTACAGCGAGAATAAAAGATACGCCTTCTTTCTTTGCGTGAACATTTGGGCGGCGTTATGCAAA
>NW_015628756.1:30310-30617 GCF_001515625.1 Sinocyclocheilus rhinocerous | reverse complement strand
GGGCTTGCGGCAACCACATGTGACGACCCCGGGCTGGACTCCGCTTCGTCCATTGTGAAAGCCGATCCGGCGATCCATAGCGCAAAGTTGTTGTATTTCCTCAGCAACCAGCACGGAGCAACTCCAGGCATGACTAAGCGATATCGTCCTCTTTTGGAAGGCCAAACAAAGTAGTTTTGCGCCTTCACCGCCTTCACGACATGGCGGCGGCGGCAACAATACTACAGCGAGAATAAAAGTTAGCCTTCGCGAACATTTGTGAACATTTGGGCGGCGTTATGCAAATCTTCCCACATCGTGACGTAGA
>NW_015628756.1:29303-30263 GCF_001515625.1 Sinocyclocheilus rhinocerous | reverse complement strand
TTTGAGACTTTAGTCTTTGCAACTTTACAGATCTTCTTTATGCACCAAGAGCTTGTAACACTCCAAAGAGAAAGGAAAAATTGAAATCGCATCATATGACCCCTTTAAGGCCAGGGTCATGTCTGATATGGAAATGAGTTCACACAAGGTGAGTTAATTTATGTAAACTGGATGAAACTCATCTCTTAAGATAAACACTTTTTTATGGCTTTTTAATCTTCTTTTTCTGTTCTGTATGTCAAAGGATACATCTGAATCTGTGAGTAGCACAAGCAGAGAGAATCCTGACATCGATCTACCTCCACCAGGCAAAAAAGCAAAGTCTTTAGGAAGCTTCTTCAAAACGACATCAGCCATGCCAGCAGCTCTGCAACTTGAAGCCATAGCCTCGGAGTTAAACAGCTACCTGCTTTCTCCATCCATTGACAGTGAGGAAGATCCTCTAAAATGGTGGAGACTCCATCATATTAATTTTCCAAGAATGAGCAGGGTTGTACAAAAGTATCTTTGTATTCTTGCCACCAGCTCACCTTCAGAGAGAGTGTTTAGTACTGAGGGAAATGTGGTGACATGTCACCGTTCATGCTTAAAACCAGAAATGGTGGACCATGCTGGTTTTTCTTGCAAAAAACCTTTAAGAGAGCAATCTATTTTTTGGTTTTGAATTCTGTTAGTTTTTATTTATTGTTATGACTGGAGTTTAGGTTAGTTAATCTTAAAGAGCAGGTCATATGGTATTTTAAAGTGTCCTAATATTGTGTTGGAGTCCCCTACAACAGGTTTAAAATGCATCTAAGGTCAGAAAACATTCATATTACATGTATATTCTGAGAAAATTACAGAGTCATTTGCCAATGATTTCTAAACGGTTTGTTCCAAGCAAGTTCGGAGCAAACCCCTCCCTTCCATAAGCCTACTCTGCTCTGATTGGTCAGCTGGCCAAGCCTGCTGTGATTGGCA
>NW_015628756.1:25123-28958 GCF_001515625.1 Sinocyclocheilus rhinocerous | reverse complement strand
AGTTTAACAAAAATTACATGTTTAGGGCCCAACCTTATGTTTTATTGTTACCAAATTCTGTTTTAGCATGTCTAATTATTTAAAAGCATAAAAACAAGTTTAATTTATTCTTACAATAGCCTTATGATCTTTTGCTTAGAAATTCTGTGTTGTGTATTTACATTTTTTAAGGCATAAAACATTCATTTAATCTATCTTAAGTAATGAAAATTAAAAAAAAAAAAGACAATATCTTTATTTATCATGCACTTTTTTGATTAACAACTTTGCAGATGGTTTTCATTTAAGGATAGCTACGTTATAAACTACAAAATATATTTTTCAAAAACCCATAAGACCTGCTCTTTAATTTATTTTATGTTGTCTGTTTTTAAGACACAATTTATTAGTTTTGTTTATCAAGCTGTTAATACGGTTATTTCATTGTGAAATGTTTTGTTATGCACTTCTTGTGCACTGAATACATTTAGAATGTAGCATATTTGAAAAAGCAAAAACAATTGCCAAAATCGCAAATAAATGCGATTTTCATGCGCATCTCGTCAGTAAAGCCGGTTCTGTGATTAGTAATAAATCTTCAGCACGTGCTTTCAGATGGAGCGACATTTACTACACAGAGCCGTAGTTCACTGACAAGCTGACAAGCGATTCATTGCCGATTATGAATGCGATATTGCGTAGCTTGTCAGTGATCTACGGCTCTGTGTAGTAAATGCCGCTCGATCTGAAAGCACGTGCTGGAGATTTACTACTAATAGGGTAGCAACGATTATAGATTTTGTTGGTACGATTATTGTCTGAGGAATAATCACGGTTTTACGATTATGACGATTATTATGCATTTATTCATTTCCCAACATTACTAATGTATAAAATCACATGAACACTTTTCAGATATTAAAGTGTTATGTATTACTAGGGATGCAACGATTATAGATTTTGTTGGTACGATTATTGTCTGAGGAATAATCACGGTTTTACGATTATGACGATTATTATGCATTTATTCATTTCCCAACATTACTAATGTATAAAATCACATGAACACTTTTTAGATATTAAAGTGTTATGTATTGCTGGCTTTTGAAACAGAAATAACACCGTAACCAACAATACAGCACAAAATCATAAACAAATGACAAACAAAAGTCCATCTCTCCCATTGGACTTAAAAAAAGGTGACCTCTGCCCTGTAAACATCCATTACAGTATTTCTCTTTTGAAAATAACAAATGGAAATAGATCACAAAAGTATTTAATGTTTTCAGTTTGTACATTCTTTACATTTCTTTTGGACCTGGGGTAGCAAGCATTATAATATGATAATCAATATTATTTAATGATAGAACTTTAGTAATTAGAATTAAAACTTGATAACCATGCATGAATGCCTATTAGTCATTTTAACTGAACTTCGGGCTGGTGGTGGTGCTTTTTTGGTCATTCAGTGTTTCTGTAAAAAAAAAAAACATTTAGGGAAAAACTAACAAAAATACTGATTAGATAATAATGAAACTAATTCTACTAATAAGAACAATATAAAACGCACCAAGGATTAATGAGCTACTGGATTCATGAATATTAATCAGGTTGTGTTCGCTCGAAGAACTGATTTGCTGAAATCAAAACAGGGACGATAATAGGTGAGCGCCAGCCAATGAGATTGCCGTTTGCGCATTAGTTCCGCCCACTACCGGAAAACCCGGCAGTTCTTAAAAGCTGAAGAATTCCAAAGGAACGCCGCTATTTTGACAAGAAAATACAACAAAGAATATCGTTTACATGTAGCGCGCATAGGTAGCGCGTCAATTCTCTCTCTATCCCTCTCTCGCTGCGTGTGTGTGTGAAACAAAGCGACGGCGAGTCGTGCGCCTTCACACTAGAGTTTACGGTACGTTAAATACAGGTGCGTTGCACATCCATTCAGATGAACTGAAAAACAGCACAGATCGCTTGACGGAGAGAGAAACTCTGAAGCGCTCAGTCAGAGAGTGTTCGGCGAGTGAAAATATATCTGAGCTAATATACTTAGCCTCCAACTCACACACTGGCGAGTAAAATCGGAGAATTTATTAGCAATTGGCTAATATTAGACATCATTTAGTCGCCAGAGTGAAGATTTAGTCGCATATGCGAGTGATTTACTCGCAATGTAGAGGGTTGAAATAATACTACAACAGGGATAGTAAATAAGGTTAATGAAGTAGCCTATTATTTATATACGACTAATATTAACTTTATTTATCCCACAGGGGAAACGGTTACCAATGATGGAAATAAACTGAAATATTATTGTAATCAACTGTCATACATACGTATTCATTTTAATAGGGATGCACCGATACCGGTATCGGTATCGGGCCCGATACTGGCCTCCTGTACTCGTACTCGTACTCGTTAAAATGCCCCGATACCAAACGCCGATACCACACAGAAATCGTTCAATGTACAGCTAGCCGTGCATTATCCCTTATGTATTCGCTCTTTAGCAGCAGTTTTTTACAGCAATATTTAAATGACACCCTGGTCCCAAAATGGTCCCACACTATCGACAGGCATTTCTCTGGTGGAAATAAAGCTTCGCTGTTTGGTCCCCGTCACAGTTAATCTAATGCATGTAGTAGCCTTTGTGCCTCTGATAAGCACGTCATTTTAAGCTGGTGCACCGCTAGTGTAACTTTGTTTTCGTTTTGCACAAGCTGCAACAGTTCCGTGTAACAGAAACACTCGGTTTAGCGGAACCTTTACGATTAATTAACCGTGACGTTTTAAAGCGCGGTTAATCGCGAAACCGGTTAATCGCTGCATCCCTAACTACTAATCACAGAACCGGCTTTACTGATGAGATGCGCATGAAAATCGCATTCGATTATTTGCACAGCCCTAAATTGCAATATTAAAACAATCGCAATATTATTATTTTGTTCATATTGCACAGCCCTAATCAGGGCTCGAAATTAACTTTTTTACTTGGTAGCACTGGTGCTCCCAACTTCAAAAAGTTAGAAGCACCAGCAAAAATGTAGGAGCACTCACCAAAAATGTATGATCATCACAACTACAAATTATATATTAACAGATTTTATCCTTACATTCTTAACTTTAATGCAGATTTTGTATTGGTTAATATTAGATGTCAATCTCTCAGTAACTGCTTTACGCTAACTACCGCGAGAAAAAGAAAGGGCTGAAGAAGAGAGAAAATGAAAAGAACACTGACAGATTTCTTTTGTAAACAACCTAAAGTTAAGCTCTTCTTTGGCGAGGGTTAGGATGGTGTATGCGGTGTTAAATTTTACATTCAGCTCTGCCAGTTGCACCGAACGGCTGGCAGCTAGGGGTGTGCGATATTGACAAAATTATATCTCGATATTTTCTGGGATTTTATCGATAACAATAATTTGACTGAGTGTTACTGTGCTGATATCTTAAGGACTACAGTGGACAGCTGACTCCTAAAATTTTTAATATTCATATTCTGTGTGGTGTGCCTTCTGAGTGTTGATACGGTGACCTGTCTGCCGTTCTATGAAACGTTAGGCTACAGAACCAATTAAACTTCATCTTTACATTCTTAACTTTAATGCAGATTTTGTATTGGTTAATATTAGCTGTCAATCTATCAGACACTGCTTTCCGCTTGCTACGGCGAGAAAAAAAAGGGCTGAAGAAGAGAGAAAATTAAAAGAACACTGACAGATTTATTTTGTAAACAACCTAAAGTTAAGCTCTTTGGCGAGGGTTAGGATGGTGTATGCGGTGTTAAATTTTACATTCAGCTCTGCCAGTTGCACCGAACGGCTGGCAGCTAGGGGTGTGCGATATTGACAAAAAA
>NW_015628756.1:22509-25033 GCF_001515625.1 Sinocyclocheilus rhinocerous | reverse complement strand
TGACAGCTAATATTAACCAATCTAAAATCTGCATTAAAGTTAAGAATGTAAAGATGAAGTTTAATTGGTTATGTAGCCTAACGTTTCATAGAACGGCAGACAGGTCACCGTATCAACACTCAGAAGGCACATACACTGAACGTTTTTAGAGAAATTAAAACTGGTCGCAAGACAACAATTATATGCACTCGCACAAATGCTCCCAAATATATTTTGAGGTCGCACAGATTAAATTTTGGGAGCATATGCGACCAAAATGGTCGCAATTTCGAGCCTTGCTAATGCACACTAAACAACCTGGCAAACAGCGCCCGATTACTGGACTAAGTTACCTTACGCATCTGATTGCGCTAATACTGTCAAAAACACACAAGATGTACATATAAACAGTGAAAGTGTTCTAAAGTGAAAGTAAACAGTTGAGAGAAAAATGTGCCTGTATATTAGATGTGTGCAGCTCTTAAAGCGACAGCAGACTTTCTCTCTCTCTTCCTTGCTTGCTCCCCTTTTTATCAGGGGACGCCACAGCAGAGTGATTCAGTGTGAAACCGGTTTGGCACATGTTTTACGCCGGATGCCCTTCCTGCCACAACCCAGCCCTGAGAGAACACGAACTCACTCACTACGGCCAATTTACTTTGTCTAATTCACCTACACTGCATATCTTTGGATTGTGGGGGAAACCGGAGCACCCGGAGTAGACCCACGCAAACACAAGGAGAACATGCAAACTTCACACAGAAAGGCATCCTGGCTCAGCCCGGACTCAAGCCAGGGACCTTCTTGCTGTGAGGCCTTAAAGCGACAACAGACTAATTGTACTAAACATGCTGCCGATTGTCATTAAAGGGATAGTTCACCCAAAATTGTAATATGCCATTATTTACTCACTCTCATGTCGTCCCAAACCTGTATTAATTTCTTTCTTGTACTGAACACAAAAGAAGATATTTTGAAGAATGTTGGTAACCAAACAGTTGCTGGTCCCCATTAACTTTGATAGGGGGAAAAAATTCTATGGAAGTCACTGGGGACCAGCAACTGTTGGGTTACCCTCATTCAAAATAACTTATGTACAACAGAACAAAGAAACGCATTCAGGTTTAAAACAACTTGAGAGTAAATGAGATAATTTTAATTTTTGCTAAATTTTCAACAGTTTGGACTTCTGTGAAGAAAATCTGCACTTAACCTTTTCACAGGCATTTTGTTTTCATAGTTAGACAGATATTGTGATGTATAATTATAGGATTATCTAGCTATATATCGATTATCACAGAATTGCTGTATTGTGATATTATCGGTATCGTGAGCCATGTATTGTGTATCGTATCGTGAGGTACCCTGTGATTCCTACCCCTAATTGAGTCAATAGATTCAAACATTTTTGACATCACTATTCATATGCAACCACACTAGGGATGCAGCGATTAACCTACTTTACTATTAACCGCGCTTTAAAACGTCACAGTTAATTAATCGTAAAGCAGGGTTCCTCAATTAGTTATCGCCAAGGGCTGAATTCTGCCAACAATACCAAGCCAAGGGCCACTGACCTATATATATATATATATACATACACACACATGGGCGACATTTGACTCTTGAGTCGGGGGGGGCAAGAAAAAAAAAATGTATGTCTACACACTAGTGATGCGCGGATGGCGTCAGTGTTTTATGTTTAATATATCAAAACATTATTTATGCATTTGTAACTGCAGGTTAAATGCATTCATGTTCTGCATTAAACAGTGTGTAAACATCTAAATGCCACTTCAGATGCAGCTTATGTCTGGATTGCAAAGATGAATTTTGTTGATACTGATTTCATTTGCTTGGTAACAGCCCAAATGTCTTATTCTTATTCACTGATTAAATGTACGAATTTGACTCGAAAGATAATGCACACTTGTAGAAAAATGGCTTTAAACAGGTAAAAATGCCCATAAAAGGTAAAAATCAATTTAAACTTATCTGACCACCACACAGAATATGAAGAATATCAAAAACTTTAGGAGTCAGCTGTCCACGAAAGTCCTTAAGATAACAGCATGATAACACTCAATCAGTTGAATGAATGACTCAATGACTCACTCATTAAGTGACTTACCGTCACTTACTGGTAGTTCAGTTGAGAAGTTTGTTGAAAAGTATGCATTTTCCCCCTCAACATTTCTTATTTGTATACTCATAAATGCATTTAAAACATTAATCTCATAACATTATTTATTGCAGTTGTAATTATTGTTATTTGCAGTGTAAATTATTTAATCTGACTGGTAGCAGCCCTATAGTGTATATTGAATTTATTGATAAATTGTAATAATTTGACATGTAAGATGATGCATACATCTAAAAAGGTTAAAAATAGGCCTTTGTAAAGGTAAATATGCAGATTTAAGTATGTAAAAGCTGATAGAACACTGATGAAAAGTCTGCAGCATAAGGCTTGTTCAGATGAATGTTGAAGTCGCCAAAGAGTAAAAGTGGACTGCCATCCTCTGGGAATGAGGACAGCAGCCCA
>NW_015628756.1:16675-21360 GCF_001515625.1 Sinocyclocheilus rhinocerous | reverse complement strand
CATTTATATCGCGATGCATCGTTTCTAACATATTTGCATCGGTAAAAACCGATTTATTTATATATAATTACTAGTGGATGGCTACACTTTTATTGTTAGAAAGTGACCAATATTTTATATGTAGATTGATTTCTCCTCTCTAAACTGTTTCTCAAGCACGTTCTCTCATCACTGCTGCTGCGTGAATGTGACGTATCACAACACTACGGAGACCCGAGGAAAAGCTGGGATTAAAGTCCAAAACCTGACTTGAAATAACCTAACAAATCAATCGGGGCTAAAGCGGTTCCATAAATGACAAATTAAGTTCACACAATCTCACTAATTTGTGCAAGCTTATTCTTAAGCAGCCCTTAATGTCGATCATGGATCAAATCGAATGAACAGCAAATATATCTGTGCTGTTTAATGCATTTGAGACGTTGTGTTTTCCTCAGTGCATAACTGACATGTCACAGGTATATTTTTTTCATCTGTAAATGTCAGAATGTCACGCAAACATTCATTTTGCTATCAGGAGTGGGCGAGGCACGCGAGTGAACGAGCGCTGCTGCACGCATGCACGCTAAATAGAGAGCGCAATTTGCAAACTATAAAAGGTACAGCTGTCATAAAACCAGAGAGAAAGGCTGCATGGCTAGAAACTGTAAAAAAACAAAATGGGAGTCAAATAATAGTATGTGAGAGAGTAGTAATATCATTGGGTTCCTATTGGTCAGTGTTAGAGGAGTTGTTTATTTGAAAATGGATTTTGGGAAGAAATTAGCGCTGCAAGCCGTTTGCTCGATGAAAAATTTTGCTCCATTTATTGTCTCCAAACTTTTCTTTAAGCCATGTTGCTGCTGTTGTTTTCCTTTCGGTGACCTCAACCCATGCCTTGCTCTCTCATTGGCTGTAGCTCGTCACGACACCAGACACCACGTGATGTCGAGTCGGCCGACCGGTCCAGATATTTGGCATGCTAGATATTTGTTTGCCGTCGGCGAGGCGTCAGCAATGCTTCAGCGAGCCTCTTTAATGCGTCGTTGTGTAGTTCACACATAAAGATTGCCGAGCGCCGATCACCCGCTGATTTCCCCCCGATCACAGCCCAACCTGTCGGCGAGCTCATTAACTTGCAAATCGGGCCTAAAGGGGTCATATGATGCGATTTAAAATTTTCGTTTCTCTTTGGAGTGTTACAAGCTGTTCGTGCATAGATAAGATCCCTAAAGTTGCAAAGACTAAAGTCTCAAACCCAAAGAGATATTCTTTATAAAAGTTAAGACTTGTCCACGCCACTGACGATTCAAACGCGAGTTTGAGCAGTGTAGAGTAGCGCTTGTTGTTTGTAGTTTCTCCGATCACAAATGCAGACATGGCTTTATGTTTACACGGCGCGATACGCAATGCGTAAAAAGACAGTATAAGTCATTATAATCAGTAATTATGTCCCCACTGGATGCAAGAAATGCCTTGTTTGTAATGGACACGGCATCACAGTATGGTAAGGGGCGTAACATGCAATAAATGTATTGTTCATTGTTTGTTCGTGTTAGTAAAAACATTAACTAACATTAACTAATGGAACCTTATTGTAAAGTGTTATGTGTTATTAAAAGTGTTATTTTAATGCACGACGTGAAGGCAAGAACCAACCTATGCAAAGCTACGGCTTGTTAGCTCAAGCATTCTGCCCGCTTCAAATCAGACAGATTAAATTTTCTGTAGTATTAAAAAGCAACTCTTATTATGAAGCACATGTTCATATATAATGAAAATGTAAGATGTCTACATGAGTTCAGGGCAGGTCTAACATGATTGGGTAGTTTGGCCATGTGACCATACACATTCATTTTCTGGTACTGCCATCTTAATGGAAGGATAGTGTCAAAGCTCAGAAATGACAGGTAAGCTTTCCAAGTTAATGTTTGAATAGCTTATACATTTTTTGCATACATCATCATGAAAGGGTTATCTATACATACATATTGAAATTATATTATTACATGGTTTATTCTGTTGTCAAACTGCTGATAATTGAAGACGGTCACAATTGTGACCGGTGGTATAACACAGGGAGTCTATGTCCCCCATATGTCATTCTGTGTTATTCTGATGAACTCTCTTTCAGACTGACCTTAAGTCAAGTTTTGGATTTACTTGATGCTGATGATCCAGGGCCTGCAATTTGCAATATAGCAGTGGTCCCAAAGACAGAGAAGGATGCAATAGAAAGCGACTGTGATAGCGATGCATCTGACATGGATTTTACTGGTGACTCCGCTCACCTACCATCAAGAATCTTGAATTCTACTGCAGAACTGTTTGGATCTGATCATTTTGAGGAGGTTGAACCTGCCTGTGAGGACCAATCAAACTTCACAATCCAAACAGGAATGGTGACTACGATCTCCTTGGATTTCAGCGAGTAGTCGCCCAAAGTCTCCCGAAAAAATTTGGTATTGCACCAAAAGGTCATGGGAGGCCATCCTCAATGTTGGCTGCTGTGACTGATATACCCAGGTTTGATGGTGTTGCTCACTGGCCAATAAACACAGGCAAGCAGATTCTATAAAGATGTTTTATGAACCATAACATCTGAAAATATGCTCCACAAGTATTCCTTTTGTTTAGCAGGAAATAGGTTTGTCAGATGTCATGTCTGTGAGGGTCGCACATCATTTGGCTGTGAGAAGTGTGCCAGGCCAATGCACATTGAGTGCTTCAAGAAGTTCCATAACGTCTGACGGAGGTGTCCTCTAATCCATGAGTTCCATACCAGCACACATTTGTGATTGTTTTTTTAATAATTCCACTGTTATGTCTGAGGGAGGGTTCATCTAATCCATGAGTTCCACACCAGCACACAGTTGTGATTGTTGATTGATAATTGTTGTGACAATTGATTGATATTAATGTATTGTTACATGTTTCTTGACATTGTTACATGTTTCCTACCATAGGCTCATATTTCATCATATGTTTATTTATTCATTTTTTTATTTATTCCTTAATTTTTAAAAACCTTAAGTTTTTTTATTTTGTAATTTTACTTATTTATTATGTTATTTATTTCGGTTTATAATGAAGTTTATAATAATTACCTTCTAAGTTCCTATAATTTGTCATTTTGTCATCATTTTATATATTTATTTGTGCCAAACTGCTGCATAAGATTGATGTTTTGTCCTTTTTGAAACTGAGTCAGACAATGTTTACTTCTTTGTTAATGGAATAAAATACTTGTTTCAACAATTTAAACCAGTCTTTAAACTAATTTCTGGAGATTTGTCATTTTGTAAATGCATTTACGCTATAGACCTAGACTCCCTGTGTTCTACCACCGGTCACAATTGTGAAACCCATTTTTTCATGGACTTTTCAATCATTTTTTAAAATAATTTACATTGATTGTTTAATATCTTTACAAATATCACACAAATTCATATACGTCATATCTGGGAAAAATGTGGGATTAAATGGGTTAATAATACTTAATTAACATTGTGATTTATTATCCCTGTTACAGTATTATTTATGTTTAAGTCAAAAACCAACAAGATATTTTTTTTCACCATGTTTTCAAGTTCTCTACTTCAGGTCTAAATGAAATGTAGAAAGAATGCACAAACTGAAAACACTAAATTTTGTGATATATTTCCATTTGATATTTTCAAAAGGGAAATACTGACATGGACCGTGATTATTCCTCAGACTATAATCATACCAACAAAATCTATAATCGTTGCATTCCTAAACCACACTAGGTTCAAGCCTTGAAAATAGCACTATTACTCACACTTCTTCAGAGGAGGAGTCTTGGTCTGCTTTCATACCCTCTGACAGACTGCCTTTGAACTTGTCTTCATCCCGACATCGCCACCTCCTCCTCTCACGCTCTCTGGAGGTGGATCGTCGTGGTCTGGAGCGGCCAAACCGGTCCCTTTCAGCAGACCTGCCAAAACAGAACCGTTCAATTACACAAATAACTAACAGCACTATCACACTGAACTGCAGGGATGCAAACTCATCATGGGTGAAAAAGGTGACAAAGACGCGCACAGAATTAGGTAGAAAATATACTTTATAGTTTCTGTACTGTAATAAATGATGTCAATTAGTACTGTATCATTCATATTTTTTATTTATTGTGTTTAATGTCTTAACGTTTCACCAGTTCATTCTGCTTTTTATTCAGCTTAGCTGCAGCGATAGATGCCTTTGTCCATATTAGGCATTTCCTGGCACGTTCTTTGAGTACGAGATCTCTTCTCTTTCAGTGCGAAAACTTCTTAATCTCATTTTCATAAAATAAAAAGCTATAGTATTTAACTTTTCCTCTCCATTGGCGAATGATGATTCTGAAAGAAAACGCGCCCGATGTCTGTTTGCTATAGCAACGAACGCTACTTTCATGCATCTGATTATCAGATAAACCTTGCGCTCTTATTTCAAGGTTGTTGTTAATGCTGTGGTTATTTTAATAGATTCCTTCGTACATTCGGTTCAACAACATTGCTAAAACACATTTCAACATGCAATAAATGCGCAGCCTTCGACTGCTCAGGTAATGTCGTCGATATGACCGAGAGCCATTAAAAAACTACAGAAAAGCAAAACTACTTCACTTTAGCATTACTGGCCACGAGTACTAAGGAGAGATCACACATCAGCTGCTCAAAAAATGTGTCAGTGAGACGAAC
>NW_015628756.1:14510-16139 GCF_001515625.1 Sinocyclocheilus rhinocerous | reverse complement strand
GTCTCCATTAATTCGTGCTTGTAGTAATTTAATGTGTATATATTTTGAAAGCATTGAATCGCTATAGAAATCGCGATTCATTAGATTCTTAGCGTTTTAAATCGATTACTGTCCGAAATCGACGATTCACGATTCAAAAATCCATGTATTAAGATCGATGCATATGCATCGTCAGGGTTTGTAATCGATGCATCGAGAAAACGAGTGAATCGTTACACCCCTACTAACTACAAAACGAATATCTTATTTACATCGTGTATGCTTTCTTTTTGTCATTATAATAGGAAGATCTGTGAGCATGTAGAACTACGAAAACTTGTGAAAACAAAAATTAGATCAGAGCGGATTCTGACTAACCTACAGTAAACACCTTTGATTGGCCATTGCTTTCAACAGAGATGCCTGTGATTGGCTACAGTACTCCAAAACACATTGTAAAAAGAAACTTATGGTTTTGTAATTCGAAGCTAGAGTGCGCACAAAAACACAGGTGTGTTTGAAAGCGGGTGATTTCGAGTGGGTACAGAATTGAGATGGTACTACTGGTCCTGTAAAAAGACCATTTTAACCAGTTAGTTTGTTTTTATTTGCATTCAGGCGCTCTCAGTGGTCAAAGCTGTGACTCGCTCATGACACGCGCTGTGACGCACCTGTCATCTGTCGGGGGTGTAGCTATGTCGGCTTTTTATTTTGTTATTCTTGTTGATCGAAAAGATCATTATTTGTGAATTGCTACATATTTTTCATGTTGTAGTAAGTGCCCACACTGGGTGTATGGCCGGCCATCTGTATGATTACATCTGTATGACCGGTCATCAGTGTGAATGCTGTATGAACGGCCATAAAAATGTGACTATTGACTATATGGCCGGCCATCTGTATGATTACCATCTGTATCAGTGTGTGATTACTGACTGTATGACCAGCAATCAGTGTGAATGCTGTATGTCTGGCAATCAGATATGTACTTGACATACAATGCTAATGCTTTTTTCTTTTTTTATTATTACTTAAAAATATATATTCTTATTGTACTTTTCTAGTGCTCAAATAAATCACTTACATGATGTCTAAGATTTTGTCTATTATTTTATAATTGAAAAACTAATGACTAAAATATTTTGTAGAACCCTTCAATACATTTGGGGGCTGTTTTTCCTCAAACAGGGGGTGGGGGGTTTCAGAAAAATTGTTGCAGGAATCTAATTTTTCATGGTATCTTCTTCAAATTTGAAATATAAACTCATAAGACATGTGACTTTTAACCCATTACTTTTCTAAATTTGCTCCAGGACTAGACTTGTGCCAGTATTCGGTAATGCGATATATCACGGTAATGAATATGCACGATATTGTTATCGTGGGCTCTTCTAAATACCTATATATTACAAGTTATTCAGAATTTTGATTTCTGATTTTTGATAATTTTAAAAATACTTTTCCCATCAACTGGTCAAAATGCACAACACCGCCGTATGCTGCATGAAAGATGCGTGCGCACTCTGACCTAAACAAGCACGGACGAGAAGCGCATGGCGGAACATGTAAGAGACGCTCTGGATGAAAGCGCACTTTCACTCTCTGACAGCAGATGGCGCTAAACTGCAGAAATAATAATAATAATAATAA
>NW_015628756.1:667-14402 GCF_001515625.1 Sinocyclocheilus rhinocerous | reverse complement strand
CCAGTCCGAAGTTCAGTTAAAATGACTAATATGCATTCATACATGGTTATCAAGTTTTAATTCTAATTACTAAAGTTCTATCATTAAATAATATTGATTATCATATTATAATGCTTGACTGACTGATGTTAAGAGTGTACTTTTAGATAGTTATAAAACTGTGCCATTTTATATATATATTTATTTATTCAGTCTGGCGAGTAAACTAAAACATTTACTAGCCAATGGCGATTCAATTGCCAAGGTGTCCGTAGAGGGCTGCACACAAATGACCCATTTTGAATTCAAAACGGCAATTTTCACCGGAAGGTGACACTGTTTAAGCGTTAACTGAAAATAAGAATTTTGACTGAATAATGCCATCAGTTAAACAGTTTAAAAGTTTTTTTAAAGTCTGCTGCATAATTTAAAAAATATATATGCTATACATTTTTTTTTTTACTTACAGGGCATGTCGACACGTGCCTACAGACATATTTTGCTGAGTAAGCGCCTGCTCCACTTTCACTTAGTTAACTTAATTAGTAAATGCAACACAATGGCAAGTGGCAATATTGGATAAATGGTTATCAGAGAGTGAATCCATGAGTGAATGTATTCAAATTCTAAATGGATTATAGCCTAGAATGTAGGCATGGGCCGGTATGAGATTTTGATGGTATGATAACCTTAAGCAAAAACATCACGGTTTCACGGTATTGTTGTTACAGCTCTAAAATGTGTTATTTTTAAATGTCTGGGTAAAAAAAATATATATATTTTTCCACTGAACACAATGTATTTTATTTTTGAGCAACATACAGAATATTTGGAACAGCGGTATTTGTTTATTTTTTCTTTGATTTGTTTCTGAAATGTTTGCTGAATTGTGGGCTGTCTTGCAGCTTTTGATGTGAAAAAGAAAAAAAAGATGGAAAATAAAGACTGCCATCTTTATTTAACCTAAATCTGTAATTACAGTTATTTAATTTTAGTTATATAATAGATATTTATATAATTTCATATCATTTATTTATATAATTTCATATACATAATTTGATTTAATAACCCAGTTTGAAGCAAAAACAATATTCTGACTAGCTTTGTGAAAGTATACTACATGCCTGAACGAAACAAACAGCAGGAGCTCTGAAAAAAGACGCAGATTCACTCTCTGACAGCAGGAGGCACTTCTGGAACGCCAGATACAGCGTTTCCATGGTTACCATTGTAAACAAAGCAGCGCTGACCTGAAACCCTGCTTTAAAGGGTTAGTTCACCCAAAAATGAAAATGCTGTCATTAATTACTCACCCTCATGTTGTTTCAAACCCGCAATACCTTCGTTCATCTTTGGAACTCAAATTAAGATATTTCTGATGGAATCTGAGAGCTGTCTGACCCTCCCATAGACAGCAATACAACTGAAATGTTACCAAGTCCAGAGACGTAGCAAGGAGATGTAGCGCCATTTTGGAGAGTATCAGCTGGACGTAAACAACGTATGCTGTTCTGTGTCAGCTGTGTCACACCGGATCTGTTTCCTACGTTGTTGTGATTTGATCTGAACGAAAACAGCGTATCCGTGTGACGCAGCTGACACAGAACAGCATACGCTGTTCTGTTCTGTTTGAAAGGACATGAGGGTGAGTAATTAATGACAGAATTTTAATATTTGGGTGAACTAACCCTTTAATGTGAATTATATAGACGAGATGAAAAGAAAATACCATCTAAACTTTTCTGAAGACAGTCAGTTCCCCTCAGAAACACATTCATATAAATCCCCAAATCAATATTTAGGATTTTCTTCCAATAGGTTTGTGCATCATGAACAGTGAGTGATCTTCCGGCTACAGTATTTTTCTCTTTGTGTCCGTCTTCAGCGTCTCTGGACTGTGCTAAAGGCGTTTACAGACTTTATATTTTCACATAAATTACATTTTGGAAAATGATTGCATTGCAATGCATTTTGTGCAAGTCCAGAACAGAGACAAGCTGCAATAAGACAAAAAAACGGCCGGTTGCCGATTGCGTAAGTTCCAGGGGAAGCTCCTTCGGCCGTCATGCACACACGTGACTGACTGCTGCACCAACAGGAGGGGGAGGGGTCGTGAGGGATTCCTACACTTTCAGTCTTTGTGGAGACATGAAAAACCGCGCATACTGCAGGAACGGTATAACGGAAAATATTAGTGGTTTTGAAACCGTGACATTTTCAAATCGCGGTATACCTTGAAACCGGTAATCGGCCCATGCCTACTAGAAAGCGTGCTCCCCTCATAATCACAAAAAAGCTGTCATTCATCTTAGGTCATCCCAATCTCACAAATTTCCATTAATTAAAGAAGCTCTACACTGCACAATCTCTTACTTGCATCATGTCTACATTTACTTTGTTATAATGAGAGGATTCGTGAGCGTTCAGAACTCCGTTTCTACGTCAGAACGCTGACTCCTGCATCAGCAGCACCATACACATGTGTTGTGGTAATCTTACGTGCGTCGAAGACTGACACAGAAGAGAAGAAATTGTTGAATGAAGTCGTTATTTTTAAACATTCGTTTCTTATTTAATTGGTTCCACATTGTTTGCTGATTTTTACTTTATTTAAACGGTGTCATTTATTTATGTAATTGACATTCGTTTTGCTAATAAACCTTCTACGCTTCTTATTTATTTGGTTACATATTATACATGTTTACTTATTTCCAGTTTTGTATACCTATGCAAGTTATTTGTTATTTTATATTAGGCATAGCTTGCCCTATAGCATGGTGTATTTTTATTTGTTTTGTTAATAAAAGTTCTATGTTTTATATATACGCTAAAGTGAGTTTGCCGTTGTATTTTGTTGTTGCATTCAAGCAATTGACGCCGAACTGCCGCTAATTCAAAAGTGAAAGTAAAATGCATGGCGCTTTTAAGCTATTTAAAAGCGAAGGAAAGCGAGGAAAAGAGGGGAAAATCAAACGAACTAAAAACGAGCAATTGCTTTACTCCGAATTGCCGCTATTTTAAAGTGAAAGTAAAATGGGCACACTGCTTTTACAAGCTATTTAAAAGCGAAGGAAAGCGAGGAAAAGCCCCGCCCCCGCGGTGATACCAGTATTACCGGTGTTGTCACATGTCGATTAACCGGTGGGAAAATTTCCTCACCGTCACAACCCTACTGTCTATGCAGGATCAGAAAGCTTTCGGATTTCATCAAAAATATCTTAATTTGTGTTCCAAAGACGAACGAAGGTTAACAGGCTGCGCTCCAGACTATCCACATAGCAAGTTGACATGTTACTTTTTTTTTTAAATAAACACGGACACGTTGTGCACTGAGATAGACCTACTATTTATGTTTTTGTCTGACGAAAAAACAAGACTACCCTGGTTCTTCAAAGCGCATAGGAGCCATGGTGTGTTGTCGTTTTCGTCATCTTCATTTGTTAATTGAGTGAAAAATATTTACTGTAGTCCTATTTATTTGATTTTTTTTTTAATTATATTATTTTGCTTTTTGGTTCTCAGAAGTGCTGCAGGTCCATAATTTGAAAATAGATGAATCCAGGTTCTGATGTTGCTTAGTTGTTCTGCATGCTGCCATTTGCACATGTTAAAATAAACCTGTGAAAAATATTTGTTTGTATTTTTAATAGGTCACAAAGTCACTTGGCCATTACATTTTTATTCAATACTAATTTAATATTCTAATCTTATCAGTTAGCGGTTAATGTTCGGTTAACAAGCGGAAAATTAGCATCCCTAGTTCACAGAAGTATTTCTCACTGTGCCTCACCTGCGTCTCGGGGGCGATCGCCTTCTGGGTGAGGAGCGATACTGTCGACGTGGTGATACAGACCTACGTCTGAGTGGTGAACGGCTCACTCTGCGCCGTGCTGGACTCATTTCCCGTGATCTCCCAGCTCCATCCACACGAGGACGCTTCCTAAGAGACATGAAGCATTTGCCAGATAAATTATTTCATCACAGGGCATGTTTGTAACCAACAGTTATAAGCATACATAAACAACAAATCACCTTAACAAATCCAATATTACAGTCTACTATTCTGATGCTAGGCAGTTTATCACACAGGAAACCTGCTGCACTCAGGTACATTAAGCTCTACCTGGTCAATATAAATGCACTGCAACTTATTAAGATGATAACTTACAAGTAATAAAAATAGGCAAGACAAGTATATGACCCTACAATTTCAGAACTGTAATGTAGGACCAGGCTGTTTTAAGACATTTTAAACTACAAAACAGCCTAAAACCAAGCAATAAGAATTAAAGCAAATGTTAGGTTCCTTCAATGGTACAATCTATTTAACAGGGACATTCCCATTGAGCGGGCAATTCAACTTGATATCAAACCTAAAAACAGCTCTGATTCCCTCAGTGCCATTCCAGCCAACAAATACGAAAACCCCTAGAGCTAAACAAAAACCCTGATCTCTGACTGTATGTTTGCAACATCCCGTTCAGTCAAAATGAGAACAAGTGTTGTGCAGCCAACTATGAAAATATAACTGTCACCTTCTTGCCTTTCAAATGAGTTCACTGCAACCATGCAACTAGACAGAGGAGCATGTGTAATTTGTGTGTGATGGTTAATCCGTGTGAACTGGGTTGTGGATGGGAGAGTTCTGCAAACTTTGATTTCAAGTCCTTGATTTCAAAATATATCCAGTTGACCAGTATATTACATTCTTATCTTATGTATGTTTAATTTCTTTATTAGTTAAAAAAACCCACTATATTAGGATTACAGAATCAAGAAGTTGCTATATCAAGTACAAATCAGATTCATTCATATATATCAGATATTAAACAAAAGCATTTTTTCATCAAGTTAATTTTAGCATTGTCTCATTTGCAATATTATTTTAAAAGTATTTGCACTTTCTAATTTCGTAAATAATTATACATTTAACTGCAGTATGTCATTTTTATTTTATTTATGTCTTTAAATAGTTGTATGTACTGTATTGTATGTATGCATGTATGTATCTATACATCTGTACATCAAAAAAATCCATATTGGTCAATCTTTATTAATACTTTTTTGCTTCACTGTTGATTTCTTTCAAGAAAATGTGTAATTTCTGTGCCACTAGTCACCAAAAATAACCTGAATAATATAAGTTTACAAACAAGTTTCTCAAACACTTCTCATCTGCTACTGGCAAACCAAAAAATAGCCCCGCCCCAAACTCACATCACTGATTGCCTTGGTGCCATGTAAAGCTAGTTGGGATGCTTAAAGGCTACGTTGACCAAACCTGTTCCAGGAGGGTCACTGTCCTGCAGTTTTGCTCCAACCCTAATTAAACTCACCTGAACCAGCTAATCAAGGTCTTCAGACTCACTAGAAACTTCCAGGCATGCATGTTGGAGCTGGGTAAAGCTAAACTCTGCAGGACAGTGGCGCTCCAGGAGCAGGATTGAACACCCCTGCTTAAAGGGATAGTTCACCCAAAAATGAAAATTGTCATCATTTTTACCCTCATGTTGTTCCAAACTTGTATGACTGACTTTTTTCTGTGGAAAATAAAAGATGCTCCAAATAAAACTGGACCCTACTGACCCTATGGACATTTTTCAAAATATCTCTGTTTGTTTGCTACAGAAGAAAGTCACAGGTTTGGAACAACATAAGGGTAAATAAATGACGACAAAATGTTCATTTTAAATCTTTAATGGTATGTTGATGTGTACCTGGAAGGGGAATCTCTCCGGCGCTCATTTGAGCGACTTCGTCCTCTTTTGGCTGGTGACCTGTTTCTAGACGGTGAGTGGCTCAGTTTGGAACTCCGGTCTGCAGAACCCAATGGGGGCTGGTTGGGCTGGCGGTCCCTATGGCGAGGGGAGGAACTGCGTCGACGTTGAGGGCTAAGAGCTCGACTTTGGCGAGGAGACCGATTCTCTTTCCCAGATGAGGTGTCTTTGGATGGAGACTTTCCAGGCCTCTTTTCTCTGTCCGTCTCCGAGCGACCCACCCGGGCATCTTTAGAGTGAGATCGTCGATCTCGTGACCGGCTCTTGCGCCCTCGTGAGTTTGATCTCTGTGCGACTTGCTCCTGCTTCTCATCTACATGGGGAGAGGAACGCCGATCAGAACGTCCCTTCTGGTCTGATTTTCTCTCCGCAGACCATCTTCTTGTAGACGGGGACTGGGACTTCTTCACACGCTCCCTGGATTTGTCCCTGCTCCGGGAGCGTTTTTTCTCTTTGGACTTGCTACGCTCCTTAACGGTCTCTTTCACAATTTTGGTCATTCGTTCAAGCTTAGCATCCGTACAAACTCTCTCGAGAGAGCGGCTGCCTCGTTTAACACTTGGTTTGCTGGTGTCCGTTGAGTCCCGTCTGGATCTACCCCTCCTGCTTATCTGGTCCCTAGGCGAGCGGGTTCTGCCCCCGCTGCTTCTTTGCCGTTGCTCCCCATTACGTGCCCTCTGTCCCTCTCCATCCTCTTCTGAGCCGGAATTGTAACCTTGTAGAATCAGGCCCATTCCTGACTGAACCTTCCCCTCCATCAGCTGGCTGTCCAGCTCAGCTTTAATCAGAGCTCTTTGTTTCTCCAGGTCTTCAAGAAGCGCCTTGTCATCCAGGGTTGCACTGCCCAGCGATGGAGAGCCATCCTCGGCCCTCCTGTTGATGGCCCCAGACGGTGAGGATGGCGGCTCCTCTTTGCGCCTGTGCTTCTTATGTTTGTGTCTATGTTTCCGTTTGCGGTCCTTATCTTCCTCAGACGCATGTTTGTGTTTTTTGTGCTTGCTACGGTGCTTGTGTTTCTTTTTCTTGTGTTTGCTGCCACTGCTGTGATGTTTGGAACCGCTGTCCTGCTTCTCTCCATTCACCTCCACTTCTTCCTCACCCTCCTCTTCATCCTCTCCAGACATGTCTCCGTTTTCATCCTCATTTCCGCTCTTCTCTGGACTCTCCAAATCATCTGGCCTGTAAACATAAATAACATGAGCATATTAACATGCAGAACCAGTTAAACTTAATGTAAAAAGAAAGGGTCACATTTCAGTTTTTCCTCATCACATACATTTTAAACATGGTATTTTATTTCGTTTTGCGCTTATTTAGGCACCAAATAACATGCTGAGATTTTGTTATGTTTTGTCAAGGCAACATGGTGTTCTTCACAAGGACACAAATACTGACCATATTCACCAACAAATTTATCTAGGTAGGTCTGTTAATGTGCTTAGGGACTATGACGACTAATTATATTACTTTTATGATCTGCTTAACATAGAAATTTTATACATTTGGAGAGATAACCAACTAATTGAGTGTGTTGACAATGTCATATCAAGACTAACAGATACTTTAATAAAGAACCTAACAAAATACAATGTTTGAACACAAAGGGTGTGGTATGCCACAGTTCAAAGTTTTTAAAACTAAAGAGTTCACAAAACCAACGGAAATCACCTCTAACAAATGAATCTTGACAACTGTCTGCTTGTATAAGAACATTTAGCATTAGCAGGCTAACACTAGACGAAGAGAAAAATAGAGAGCAAAAACTTTATAGTTAACTATAAGAACAACACAACCCTGACCAAATATGTCCCTTTTCCCTAAACACCCCCATCCAAGCTCTAAAATGCGTTGTTGATGTAGTTATACAACGCACATGCTCTTACCCGTTTTTTAGCCTCTTGCTCCGTAAATCCATTTCTACGTCGGCCATTTTGTTTCAGCAGCGGCCCGCTGTTCTTCTTCTGCGGTGAGATTATGAGGAGGACCAGAGAGAAGAGGAGCGCGTGTGCTCTCTAGTGCCTGCATTAACAACTGCAGAGAATTTATTTGAATAAGGCAAATGTAGCCTACGTATTTCTGTAGGTGGTCTTTAAAAAAAAAAAAGTCTTAAAAAATGTAATAGCGATTTGCTTTACTGTTTAATTTTAATTAGTCCTGTTGTGTGACAAAATTACAAATAATCCACATAGTATCAATTAATACGAAGTTAGAAAAGATGCATTAATAATAATTATACAATAATGATCAAAATGTTGTTTAAAATATTGCAAAATAGTAAAGGGAGTACAGCATGTCACTCCGAGATGGGCAGTATTTTAATTACATTTATTTAAAATACGTATTTAATTATTTTTGAGTATTTTGTCATTTATATTTTGCTGGACAAAAAAAATCAAATGTAATTTGTAATTAAATATTTTGAGAGACAGTATTTTGTATTTGAAATACTTAAAATAGCTACTTAATCAGGTCATTTTATTCTCAGATTCTTCACCTGTGTTATTAGTAGCTTACTGCCAACTATAGCCTATAACCAGTTAACCACAGTTTTTAGCTAGATGAATCACGTGACATCCTATTGGGATCCATAGGCAGAGACTTAAAGGGGTCATATGATGCTGCTAAAAAGAACATTATTTTGTGTATTTGGTATAATGAAATGTGCTTATGCGGTTTAAAGTAAAAAAAAAAGTAGGTATGTGGGGGCGTGTTCGAACGAGCCGTTTTAGGTAGGTGTGGCTGACTCTGAACTTTTATAAAGAATATCTCTTTGGATTTGAGACTTTAGTCTTTGCAACTTTACAGATCTTCTTTATGCACCAAGAGCTTGTAACACTCCAAAGAGAAAGGAAAAATTGAAATCGCATCATATGACCCCTTTAAAGGGTTAGTTCGCCTAAAAATGAAAATTCTGTTGTTACAGCATACAGAACAACAGAGTAACAACAGAACCTGGATTCACACATCGTCGTTATCAAGCACCTGCAGCGCTTCCGAGAACAGAGAAAAACAGAATAAAATAACACAGGCTAAATAAAAAGAATAAAATAAATAGGCATACACTAAATATTTTTTACTTAAATAATTAACAAATTAAGATTACAAAATGAAAAAAACACACGGAATCCTTCCATGCACCTTAAAGAACCGGCAGTCTTTTTTTTCTCAACATAGCCGCTCAGCTATAGCTCAGTGCAACTGCCTACCTCGGTGCACAATGTATCTAGTTTTTATTAATTGACTTGCTGTGTGGATAGTCTGGAGTAGAGCTCTGCGCGGAACTGTTTTCTTAAAGGGTTAGTTCACCCCAAAATGAAAATTATGTCATTAATTACTCACCCTCATGTCGTTCCAAACCCGTAAGACCTCTGTTCATCTTCGGAACACAAATTAAGATATTTTTGATGGAATCTGAGAGCTCTCTGACCCTCCATAGACAGCAACGCAACTGAAATGTTCCCAGATAGAAACGTAGCAAGGGCATCGGTTAAACAGTCCATCTGACATCAGTGGCTCAACTTCAATTTTGCGAAGCTACGAGAATACTTTTTGTGCGCAAAGAAAACAAAAATGATGACTTTATTCAACAATTCTTCTCCCGAGTTACTGTCTTCCGCCATTTTGGAGAGTATCACAACGCATACGCACGCTTTACCCTAAGTTTAAACAACGCTGATTACGCTGATTACGTTCATGCGCGCGCTTTCCCCCCTAACGTAAACAACGCAGATTACGTTCTTTGGTACTCTCCAAAATGGCAGAAGATGTAACTCGGGGGAGAAGAATGAGACTGTCCTCCTCCTAAAAACGACCACATAGGTCGTTTGTGCAAGCAGCGTATTACAATCTATTATTACGTTTTAAAATCAAGCGCCCTCTAGTGACCTTATAAATAATGACAGTCTCATTTGTCGGGTGTGTCGTCATCAAATGACCTTTGACTGTCGTTACCATCGTTACCAGAAAAAAGTGTGACCTAACAGTTCACCGAACGTCGTTGTCCAGGTGTGTAAACTATTTTATTTTATGGTTTGTTTTTTAAGGTACTGTTCTGATTGTCTGCAATTAACGTGAAAGTAAGTGCAGTTTGACGTTTTCTTTACAAATCTGTTGCGAATGCCACTGAACGAATGTGATTTTACCACAGTGCTGTAATGTTAGCTTGATCATGTTAGTAAATGCCCAGTGACCACAACACTTACCATATTTTTACCATAATAACTGTTTTACTGTGGTATTTGTAGTTAAAGCACATTAACCACAATACTTACCATAGTTTTACCACAATAACTACAACACTTACCATGCTTTTACTATAATTACTGTGTTAATTGTGTACACTTTGTAGTTAAAGCACAGGAACACAACAATTACCATGATTTTACCACATTAACGTAGTTTTCATGTGGTATGTGGAGTTTGTAGTTAAAGCACAGTAACACAACAATTACCATGATTTTACCACATTAACGTAGTTTTCATGTGGTATGTGGTGTTTGTAGTTAAAGCACAGTAAACACATCACTTGTCATGGTTTTACCACAATAACGTAGTTTTAATGTGGTATTTGTAGTTAAAGCACAGTAAACACATCACTTGCCAAGGTTTTACCACAGTAACGTAGTTTTACTGTGGTATTTGTAAAGCACAGTAAACACATCATGTGCCATGGTTTTACCACAGTAACGTGCACTGTAAAAAATGACCGTGAATTTAATGGTAAAAGACTGTAAAAATGCTACAGTAAAAAACTGTTAAATGGTTAACGGTAAATTCCCCTATATGGTGAAAAACTGTATTGGACATTAAATGTATTGGACATTAATTTTACGGTAGTATACCATTTTTGGAAATGATGCCTTTAATACCTTTTTGTAATTAAATTTTAATTCAATGTTTTTTTCTGTCTTGCAGTTTCTTCAGATCACATACATCTCCATCTCCTACAACAACATTTAGTGTCCAGCAGCTCTTTATGAAGCCATTACGCTCTCTCACTCTCTTTCTCTCTCTCAGATTTTTCTTGCCTATTTTTCTGAACTGTAATTCATAATTCAGTTACACATGTTTTTCTTTCTTCCTTTCTCTTGTTCATCATGGTATATTTTCAAAGCTCAGAATAAAATTTTGATCAGTTATGTCAGAAAGCTGCTAGTATTAACAGGGAACTTGAACTCGAAGCTCAATGCTGAACTTGAAGTTGCAAGGGAAGCTGAAGTCCTTAAAAGGTTCAACACTTCACAGGTAATGTTGACGACATTTAGTTATAACTGATTTACTTTAATTAATTTATCCTTACTTTGTGTTAATAACCTTCCTTATAGTCCTTCCTTTCAAATATTTTGTTCACAGATCATTTCTAACACACTGTCTCAACATGTATGTATTAAAAACAACAACATTTTCTTTTTTCTTTATTTCTGCTGAAAAGGAAGACCAAAGGAAGGCCTGTCAAACTCTTGTCAAACCCGTCTTGTGTGTGGAGAGGGATGAATTTGACCATCTTGTGCGTTTACGGAGAAGACCAAAAGTTGCGAAGACAAACATCCAATGGTACGTCTGTGTGGGTCTGAGCACCTTGACTGAACTTTACTGCAGTTACATTTTGCACCACATTTGATGTTTCTTAAACTTTTTTACATACCCCACGTACGAACCCTGTGCTACGTCAAAGTAGTAATAATTCATACAATTTCATATGATATTGTACAAGCGTACTCGTGCAAATTTTTTTTACGTTTTTTACTCCTGCTGTCATTGGCCATTGCCTCAACTCTCATGCAGATTGTGCCTATTGTAAGAAGTCAGAGCATTTGTATCATAAAGTTTATATTGAGTCCATTGTATTCTTTATTAGCGCCGTCTCTTCCCGTTCTAACAGTACATGCTATCTGCACACCTCAGAGTCTGCCTTTCTTTCCATGTTGATTTTTATTGAACACATCTGTCTAAAAAGCAAGTCTGGAAATGCTAGTTTAACATGTCATGTGACACATCAGGTCTTTATTTCATTTGACCAAATTAGATCACTTAAAGGTGTTTACAACAAGAACAATAACTATAATAACTATTTTAGCATCCACACCAACAAACGATAAAGTTATGTTTACTGTTATACACGCTGCAGTTATGTTGTTGTCTGCCATTTGTTGTCAATGTTTTAATTGTTCATCATGTGATACATTCTCTTTTTTCCTGTCTTGCAGGATTTCTCACAGATTACTTAGTCCTTCTCCATCAGCTCTTAATATCAAACCCAATGGCCGGAACCAGCCCTTCCAAAATCTCTCCATCTCGTGTGGCACATCTGCTCTCAACCCTTTACTGCCAACTTCCAGACTTAGCATGTCTACTTGTATTAATTTCTCCTCTAGTCAACACTGCATCTCTACTGTGAACACTTCTGTCATTATCACCATCCCACCTACTGTCTTCTACATGCCAAATAATTCAAAATGGTAATGTAAAAACGATAAAAAAATTTCTTTCTTTTTAATATTATTTAATTAATTGCATCAACTTAATGTTATTGAATTGCATATTATGTTTATATCAGTGGCGTTCCGTCCTTATAAGCTGCGAATGCGCCGCATACCCAGGCCGTCTGAGAGAATGAGTTCACGGGCTAATTAATATAAACATGATTATAAGTTGATCCCTTATCATTTGAGATGTGAATTAAAGCTTAATAAAGTGTTGGGAATAAGCATGTAAAATTATTCATTTGAAAACAACGGTAATGTTCTGTAAATCTAAGTCAGTTGCGGTTGCTTCCGGGCGAGTGGATTCTCCGCAGGCTAAAGCTTACCTTAGGGGTGGCAAACTAGCTGAAATAAACAGCTCTCAACCAAACGTGTGCACAGCAAACAATAGGAAGAGGTGCTCAAACCCTGGTGCTCCAAACTCACAACTGTGTGCTTCACCCAGTGCTTCACTCAGCCTTGGACCAAACTAGGAGAAAAAAAAAAGGAGAAATTAGTGGGTCCGGTACAAATACAAAAATACAAATATTCACTCAAGAAAAAAAACAAATTACAATTGCTAACCAAAAAGACCAATTAATGGAGTAACGTAGTGTCCTACCTCACTGGCAATAAACCAGAACCACTTATAATTAGGTTTTAATTGGAGGACACGCTACCAATTCTACCTAAACAGCTCAACTCGGATCAAAACAAACACAAAAACAACAAATTGAAAGCACAAACACTATATTTTCACACCACAAGAAACCAAACTATGAAAAACAGCAGCACGACCCGCAGTTTGTCATCAACTGAACTGCGGAAGATCCGATCCGCAGCTACACAAGCATAGGATGTTAGGATGTCTTCATAAATATTGTTTCACTAAAACTTCCAACAAGCGCTTGACGCGGCTCACCGAGGACTTAAAGGGATAGTTCGCCTAAAAATGAAATTTGATGTTTATCTGCTTACCCCCAGGGCATCCAAGATGTAGGTGACTTTGTTTCTTCAGTAGAACACATATGATGATTTTTAACTCCAGCCGTTGCAGTCTATCAGTCGTATAATGCATGGCAATGGTAACAAAATCTATGAGAGTAAAAAAACCATGCACAGACAAATCCAAATTAAACCCTGCGGCTCATGACGACACATTGATGTCCTAAGACAAGAAACGATCGGTTTGTGCGAGAAACCGAACAGTATTTATATAATTTTTACCTCTAATACAACACTATGTCCAACTGTCTTTGAGTGCGCGCACGGCATCCGATGTGTGAGGTGTGTACGCGCTCTGGCGTAGTTTACGCAAGCGCCGGAAGTGATCTCTCGCGCGTATACGTCACTCATTGTTTACACAGTGCACAAACATTGTAGGTACGACGGCTAATCAAAACGGTACTTACTTGCGCTTATCCGGATTGTTCAAACCGACTTAAAGGCAGAGTAAGTGATTTTTCAAAAACACTTTAGAAAACTGATTCGGGCCGAATCGCAAAACAAACTTGTAGC
>NW_015628756.1:0-358 GCF_001515625.1 Sinocyclocheilus rhinocerous | reverse complement strand
CTGAGACCGCATCCTTATGCGGCCGACACAGAATGTCCTGATTGCGCCAGCAGGTGTTCCAGATTAATGCTCCTGCGAGAAGAGAGCTGCCATCCTGAGATTTGTTAATGAAACTGAAAATAACTATGGAGCCTGAATTGTTAGTTTTTGACTGTATTTATTATACCTTATACTGGAGGAAATGTTGGTGATGGTTCACCCCCGGCACCGCCAGGTGGTGTATTTCAGGCTTAGCCAAGACCATGCAGGTAATTTAGGGATCCCAAGTTCTGAAAAGTAGGCCTATATATATAAAAGTGTTTGACACTTTTTGTTATTTGTCATTTTGTGTTTCAAGAATGAGGTCCAAGGTTAAGAA
>NW_015628755.1:0-594 GCF_001515625.1 Sinocyclocheilus rhinocerous | reverse complement strand
ATGGGTTAAATGCAGAGCACTAATTCCAAGTATGGGTCACCATATGGGTCGCCACATGTCACGTCACTTTTCACTTTTTTTCACTTTAAATTTAAAAAAAAAAATTATATTTCTCTGTTTTAAAAAAGGTTATAAAAAATGTCAATTATCGATACCGAACGATATGAAACATTATATCGTTGATACATTTTTTAGCTATATCGGAGTTGGGGATGGAGGAGGGTAATTTGCTCCTGAGCAAGCGAAATAGCAGCTGAATAATACTGGATAGACCTTATATAGGAATGCTGTGATAGGTGTCGTATTCCTATAGGTAGATGTGATCAGCTGAGAGTTAGCTGATGCAAGCTTGACTCACGTGACCTGCCAGAACTAACGCTATGCGCTTAATTTAATACTTTGTACAAAAGCCTTTGTTAGTAATGACAGCTTCAAGACGCCTCCTGTGTGGAGAAACTAGTTGCATGCATTGCTCAGGTGTTAATTTGGCCCATTCTTCCACATAAACAGTCTTCAAATCTTGAAGGTTCCTTGGGACTCTGAACTCTGATCTTTAGTTCTTTCCATAGATGTTCTATTGGATTCAAGTCAGGT
>NW_015628754.1:1685-2776 GCF_001515625.1 Sinocyclocheilus rhinocerous | reverse complement strand
AAGTCTTTCATTTTTCACTTTTCATTAACTAAAGCCATAGTGCAATTATTATTGATTATTGAGTGCTGTAATTTCAGACTGCTAACACTGAATCTGAAGGATGCTCCTCAGGATAGACTTCACTAGCCTTCATGGTAGCACTTTATTTTACAGTACGTGTACTTCCCTGGTACATACATGGCAAATATCTTGTACCTGCAGGCAAATGAGTGGTAACACAAGGTACTTACCTGAAGTGTATGTACATGGTAACAAATAAGAAACACGGCTGTACTTAACAGTCATGCATGGTAATTATTTTGTACATACAGACAAGTGTGGGTACTTACAGGTAGTGTCCATACATGGTAACTAATTAGATACTTTACTGTACATACTAATGTATATACATGGTAAATATGTAGTACTTACGGACAAGTGGGTACAAACAGGCACGTCCTTACAGTATCCGTATATGGTAACTAAGACGACACATTACTGTACATACTAATGATAAGTTCATGGTAAATGTGTAGCACCTACGGAAAAATGTGGTATTATGTGGTAACAAACAAGACACATACTGTACTTGGTATATACGGTACGCTTGGTAAGTCCTTACCTTACCTAATAAAAAGAGGACTATTTTTCAATTGCTTGTGTAAGACTGTTAATTGATCTCCACAACAGTGCTTACAAAGTTTGAAGAACTGGTAATTCCTGTGTAATGTTTATGTAAAATGGGGCACTTTATTTTACAGTCCTATTTCCATATACTTACTATGTATGTACTGGTGTATGTACCTATTGGACATGGACCTACCTAAACATGGACCAAGGTACTTATTGAGTAATTGATGGTAGGTGCCATTGCGGTTAACTTGCCTTATCTTTAACGACACTGATTCTCTTAAATAATTGGTCCAATAGGGATTTTTGATGACGTACATTCCTAATAATTATGTGTGTAGACAGATTTTATTTTGGAATTATACAGTAGCTACCAGACTCATATTTGCACTTGCAACTCCTGATTGTCATGTGTCTAAATCCCTATTTAAAAGGACTGTGCCTGCTAACTATTAACACTATGCAGTGCTGCACTGTTACTG
>NW_015628754.1:0-889 GCF_001515625.1 Sinocyclocheilus rhinocerous | reverse complement strand
CTCTCTCTTTCTCTTTATCTGCTTGCTTGGCAGTAGCAAATTGCCCACAGGTGGTGCTCGTCAGAGAATGTGCTGCAGAGACGCAAAACATACAAAAGAGCAGAAGAAACCATTTGGAGGGAGGTTCACTTCTCCCCTGCTCCAGACTTGTTGGTGTTGTTTGAGAAGTCTGCTGAGTGTGGTGCAAACTTGGGACATTTCTTCATGAAGTCACTTTTGATTATTGTAGTGTATTCCTGTTGTCCAGCAGTGTTGTGCGGATACTGTACAGGTAGTGTGACTACTCTAACTTAGTTCTTCAAGGTATTAAAAAGGTATTGTAATTGTTGTTCATTTGCTTTGTTAAATTGGAAGCTGTAGGGAGAGGGTGCCATTTTTGTTTTGTACTCACTGTTCATCCCTGTTTTTGGTTAGCGAGGGAGTTGAGGAAAGTTTCTGTTGTTGATTTCTTTTCTTTTACCTGGACAGATTATTTAGTACTCCTCCTGTAAGTTAGCTGCTGTTTTGTTTGTTGTTTTGGCCAGGCCTTCTCCTGAAGACATTTATTGTTTCCACTATCCTTGTTTTTTTTAAATAAATTGTTTACGTTTGCTTTAAACCAAGTGGTTGTCTGGCATTTCTGGGGCAGAGGACTGGAGTGATTCCTTCACGTTTTATTTGCCGTTTATTTCTTTTTTTTTCATAGATATAAGCTTAAGTTAACCTGTTACACCCACTCCCAACCCTAGACTGGGGAAAGGGGAACGTAACAAGTGGGGGCTCGTCCGTTCACCTCTTAATTTGCTGTTGGTAAGTACTCTTTTTCTCTCAGATTGTTTGACTGTTATCGACTGTGGGTGAGGAAGAAAGTGTGGTAGGCAGAGAATGGAATTTGATTTTACTGCGTTTA
>NW_015628753.1:423-579 GCF_001515625.1 Sinocyclocheilus rhinocerous | reverse complement strand
GTCATTTTCAAAATGTTCTCCGCATATTACAAGAGCTTGTCACCCTGTTATTCAACGAAATTGACGTTAGAGAGTGGGACAGTCTTACAGATCCGAAACAGGGATGACGTTTGTTGTGGGCGGAGCCTATCTGGAGGCAGAAAATGACGGTTTTCA
>NW_015628753.1:0-201 GCF_001515625.1 Sinocyclocheilus rhinocerous | reverse complement strand
CCTCAGATTTGACAAACTCACTATTTTTGAGTTAAGTCGAGTTATAAAATCCGAATTAGGAGATATAAACTTGCATTTGCGAGAAAAAAAGTCAGAATTGTGAGATAAAATAAATGTTATGTAAAAATGTTAATAGTAAGGTTGTATAATATAACCTTATAATATTTCTAATAGTAAGTTTTAAATAATATTTCATGCTGT
>NW_015628752.1:7659-11609 GCF_001515625.1 Sinocyclocheilus rhinocerous | reverse complement strand
GAAGCCTACAAGAAGCAGAAGTGTGAGGGTCAAGAGCCAGTTCTCTGGATCTATGGGACCAAACTTTTCAAGCAGGAAATTGAGTATGTTGTTCTCGTTCACAGCCCTCAGTTTAAAGAGCAGTTCAGTCAATTTTACTACAACAGCTCCTGAATTTTTTTCTCTGTGACCAGAAAAACCACGCTTCAACTGATGCCTTCGATGCCTTCAATATTTAATGTCTTCCTCTCAAGAGTCAGGACAGGTAACATCACAAACATCAAATGGACACTGTGAAAAAACTGAAAAAAAAAAAAAAGTTACAATCAAATTCGTGATGAGGTGATTTTGCCATGACGCCGTTCGATTAAGCACATAGCTTATTAAACATATCAATACACACAGTACCTTAAATTATAAACACACGATAAACAAAATATAGGCAAACATACCGTGTGCTTTCCAATCAGGATCGACTTCATGCGGCGCCGCAAAGATCGGCTGCCGCCTGTCAAAAGCAATGCATTCTGGTTAGAACATTTGTCCAACTTTGATCGGGGCTGTAGCCACCTTACGATCACATGTGCCATCAAAGTACCGCGAGAGCCGCCTCGGTCAGGCGCTGTAGTTGCTCAAAATCGGCTGCGAGAGCCTTGATGACGACACACAATTCTCACTGGTCAGATTCTGTGATGACAAGAATGAGGTGTGTTGCGTGTTTATTCTAACAATTCAATTCCAATAATGCTCACAATTCCAATAATGATCATTTTTAGTGTAGTCGCACTAGTTATATTGAATCACATTTATCAATAAAACACTGATAAAAGCATATACCCCCACTTTATTGGTATTTAAATAGTATATGATTATGTTATGTTCATGAACAGATGGCGCTGTATTAAGCAGTATATATAAAGTGTTTCTGTTGCTCATGAAAACGTTTCTGAAACGTCTGTGTATTTGAGAAATATTGCATTTAATTCACTTCATCTGTGATAGAGAAATACAAATACAGCGCGAGCGTCATTACCGGGAGCAGAAAGTGTCCGACTTGATGTCTCCGCTTTTAATTCCGCCCCGACTGCAAGCGGCTACACTCGCCAGCCGGTGCGGCAGGCTAGTATAGTGCATCTCGAACAAGTCTATTATGAGACAACATCTGATCAAATCTCTTCTCAATCTTACACCTCTCAACTCGTGTCATCACCTCATGGTTCCCTTTCAAGGGAACTTCGAACTGCGCCCTCTAGGGGTCGCTATGGGGAACGCCTCGTCGTGACCCGTGTCTGAAGCATACATTGAAAAAACACCAACAACACGTTGGCCGGCGACAGCCATGACGTCACTACTGGTGCGACTATATAATAAATAGGCGCCGGGAGCACACATCATTCTCTTCTTCGTCTTCACTGAACGTTTTGTTTGAAGCGTGCGTTTCCGTGGTAAGAGCGATCTTTATTCCTTCATTATGGCGAGTACTAGCAAGGCGTTTAGAGGATGTGTGCATCAAGTAAATTACTGCTAGCTGTTCCAGCATTGGAACATGCTGCAGGTCGAGCCCCCCTCTTGATTGAGAACTGGGTGTGTTGCTCCCTCAGCTAAGTAACTGCTAGCTGTTCCAGCATTGGAACATGCTGTAGGTCGAGCCCCCTCTCGATAGAGAGCTGGGTGTTTGCTCCCTCAGCTAGAGATTTACTGCTAGCCACTCCAGCATTATACCTTAGATCGAGTTGATGGCTTCTCAAACATAGTGTTTTGGGATGCACCATTTATATCTATGGGCTGCTCTTTCAGAGTGCCACTAGGGCCCCTTAGAATGGTATTTTTAAATCCATGTTATGGTAAGTGTGCACGTAAGTCTTTGTACACTTTCTAAAATCCACACTGTGGTAAGTTCGCACGCTAGTACTCTGCGTTCTTTCTAAAATCCTGTATGGTGAGGGCTTCGCGCGGCAGCTTCGTGCTCTTTCTTGAGCTGGTTAAGCCCCGGTTCCACCTTGGGCACCACTCCACCTTGAATCCTCCAGATAGCCACTTTTAACAGGGTGTTGCTACTAGGAGTCTGTTGAGACAGTTCCTTCAGCATATGCAGAACATGCGTTAGCCCCTGTGTGACAGGCCAAGACTTGGTTAGGCTCTTGGTCATATTCCCTTAAATGAATCTATTCCTGATTCCAAGCCTTGAGCTCTACGCCGTCTTAACGTCCCGGGGCAACTCCCATGGCTATGGTAGAGTTGGTACTTAGTGCTCACCATGGTTTTCTGGCATGCACTCCCCTCAGCATGGTGGTGTGGGTATACCATTCCCCATAGCGACCCCTAGAGGACGCAGTTCGAAGTTGCCTTGAAAGGGAACGTCTCAGGTTACGTATGTAACACTGAGCATATCGACCCCTAGAGGATGCAGTGTCTCGTTCCCTACTCAGGGAACCATATACGTAACCTGAGACGTTTTTCATCGATGCTTACGCAGCTAATCAAATCACATGACCAGTACATCTAACGCTACTCATTTCCTCCTGTAGGTGTCACTATTGCCAATTATCATGCAAATAAAATATACAACACCCAAATGAGTATTCAATTATTACACATTTATAACAAAAAAAAAAAACTTTCAAGAAGTGACCAAAATATTCAGCAAGAAAATACACTTTATCTGCGACAGCTACAATTACACTTGAATAACCTTTTATTTCTTTATTTTTTTTCTTTTAAACCTAAAATGCTCTGTCATTCTTTCACTGATGTTTTAGACTCTCACAAAGATTATAATAAAGTATTGTTGTGCTGTCAGTTACGTAGCATGCCTTGCGACTTCTGCCTGTCTAGTTGTGTCAATAAAGCATATTCTGCTTAAGACCTTGGTGACATTATAATTTACTGATATATATATATATATATATATATACAGTCTATGGGCTGTCAGTCGATTACAATTTTTAATCTAATTAATTACATGATGTTTCGATTCATTAATCTAATCGCAATTAATCGCAAAATAAATTTGACTGTGAAAATACCCACAAAAGATTATTTAAACAGCTATTTTTGTGTTAAATGAGAAAGTATCATGTAGACATTACAAATTGTAGCTTTAGAAACATTTGATTTGATTCAACATGAAATGTATTACACATAAACATTTAGGCTACAATAGCCTAACATAAACTATGGAACATAAAAGAAGATAATTTGAGAAACATCTCAGTATTTTCTGCTCATACTATGAAAGTTATTGGTAACCAAAACAGCTTTGTTACCAACAGTCTTCAAAATACCTTATTGTATGTTACACAAAAGAAAGTAAGTCATTCAGGTTTGAGTAAATGATGACAGATTTAAAAATTTTTGGGTGAACTATCCCTTTAATTTTTTATTATTATTATTTTATTTATTAAATTTTTTTTACTCTTAAATTATACTCTAAATAAAAAATTAAAAACGACATCTGCCAGCAGGTGGCGGTAAATGTCTTTATGAGTCAAGTACACAAACTGTTCACTTTATGAATGGCCTTTGAATCATTGATTCACTCGATTTGTTCAAAACAGATTCATTCAGAAACTAAACACCGCTGTGTTGCTCAGAGACGCACAACAATTCTGCTGTGGCTTTAAAGGTAATTATGTTCTCTGCGAAATTGAGCAAAAACACATATCGTGTTTAAAATATAACACAATATCAACTTATTATTTACTGAACTGTTGTATAAAATCACATTTGCACTCATGGTATTCGGACAAACAGCATTTCTGTGATATTGCTCTCACTCCTCGTATGATTTGCCTATCATATGATATAGACTAAATATGAGACAAAAACACATACAGGGGCATTTTTGCACCAATATCTTGAATTTTAGGGCACAACTGCATCTATGGAGTTGTTGCCTTCTGCATCATATTTGTCAACAATCAACTGTATGAAAAGTAAGATTATGTACAGGTCTGGGGGCGGGGCCAGTG
>NW_015628752.1:0-7605 GCF_001515625.1 Sinocyclocheilus rhinocerous | reverse complement strand
ATGATTTGACGCTTAAGGCGAACATTTGCAAGCAATACCGTTTCTTGTTCGTCCATTTGCCTTTAGCGTCTAGTGATGCTAGAGGCTTGACAGTTTATTGACACCTTTGATGTGAGAACGGATTTACATTTAACATCCATCTTATTTATGTGACGATCCTCCTGTAATAATTACATCATCCGGAAATAAGTCTGTATCGGTCCACCCATCCTTAGAGTCCATGGTGGATGACTGGACAACAACTGGACATTTCCGTCGTGGTCTGCCTTGAATCCAAGCTGAAGAAAAGAAACTTGAAGTTTAGAAACTGGAATAATGGCTGAGAAAACGCTGTTTTTCAACCCAGTAAGTGACTAATTACTTAAAAATGATTATTAATATCCTGTTGTGTTGATTTGTGATTTAATCGCAACAATCTGCATAAAATATAAAGAGTTAAAATGAATCAAAACAGTTGATTATATTGATGGCTATACAAAATTCACAGAAGCTACTTATCTTACGTGTCTTATATTCAACTGTAGACACATTTCTATAGTCGACAAAATTGTTTGCATGTGCCAGATTCTCCAAATGCGTGTTTCACTTTCGTGTTTATTCGGACACCTTCAGTTTCGCTAATGCTCACAAATCCATGTTTTCCTAACAGTAAAAAATAAATAAATAATAATTTTTCATATAATCTTATGGTGCCATGTTTATCAAAATAAATCTGATAATATATATGTATGTGTGTGTATATATACATATATACACACACACACACACACACACACATATATATATATATATATATATATACACACACACACACATATTTTTCACTTCCTGTGCATTCGTGGATCTTATTTTATGAAATGTCTGATATGAAATCCTTTCACACAGAGTGTCCCATTCACTAGTCCAATCGAGGAAAGATTGCAGGATGGAATGAATATTACTGTATGTGGACGAGTTCCATCAGACTCAAACAGGTGAATAACAATGTACTCTTATTCAGTCCACATGCATGAAGTGTAAAACGAGAAGGGCATAACCTTACGGAAAAAGAAAACGCGCAAAAAACGCGGTTGCTGCGGTTCTTGCATTCCTCTGCAGTTTGCTCATCAGTAGCGCGGTATTGCGATATTGCGGTTATCGCGACAGCCCTAGCTAGTACAAAGCTTCTATCTTAAAAGTAATCTTACCATTGCTAGATGATGCCGATGCAGTTTAACTTTACGTTATGATATGTAGCTAATGATTGTTTGTGGCTAACAGCATTTATTTTTATTGGCTTAAATACCAACATAGCAGACACAAATATCATATTGTCCCTAACATTTGCTACAGTTTAGATCACTCTTCCCTTTTGCTCTTGGTCACTTTATGAGTTCCCATTGTTTCCTTAATTACTTTATTTAGTGTTCCTGTGGCTCATTGTACAAGATAAAAAGGACCCTTTTGTTGTCCACAAAAATGAGAATTAAATTTTTGTCCACCATCTGTTTTTTAAGAAACACAACAGTATTTATGTTTTTTCTAGATAAGTGCCAATGGGAAACCCTTCTCGGAGTACAAGCACCGTTTACCATTCTCACATGTGAACAGCATCTGTGTAGGTGGACTGGTGGAAGTGAACTTAATTGCCTTCCAAGATCTTGCGGTAATGTCCTGTCCTTTTCTAACAGACAATTACGCATGGGATGAGGAAAAAAAAAAAATATATATATAATGGAGTTGCCTGTGGAATTATCAGAAAATGACAAATGCTTTAGATAAAAAGGCTTTGTCACAGCTGGTTTTGAGGATGCATCGACCCTATTGTTACATCGCAAACCTTTACATGAGCAGAACACTGTTTATATATGACAATTATTGCTATGATGTGCATGACTAATTATATAAATGGCCAAATGATCTAAACTATCATTATTTTCCTTTGGGGACCTGCTTACTTTCAGAAGATTTTGTATTATTATTATTATTATTATTGCCATACCTGAGAGACAAATTTAGAGACATTTCAGTTCATCAGAACCATGTCACTGTTAAATGATCACCTCTGTTATCTTAAATACTGACACACATGCAATTTCCTTTACAGTTACTTTGCTTCATGTGTTGTAATAGACTCCTTCAATTCATTTCAATTGCAGACTCATCATGCTGCAACTCCGGGATCTTTTGTAAGTTTTGAAATGTTTAATAGCTCAATGATTTATCTGCATGAATATGCATGGCCACATAAATCATAAGACAATATTATTGTAACACCAAGAGTGTTTATGCTTTTGTTTTTGAATGTCATGGCATCTCTATAAAACTTCTATGACCAGTTTGGTGCTCTTACACAATAGATTTATTATTATTAATCTAATACTGCTGTCACTGCTACTGTATTGTATCAATTATACTTTCTAAGGCTCAGACAGTGCTAGATGTGTACATGAAAATCGCATTTTATAAAGAGCCCCACATATTTTGACTATTTTTTTTTTATATCAAAAAACATTTAATTATTTAAACCATTGCAATTTTCTACATTTAAACATATTTAAAAAGCTATTGTAAATATTGATTTAATTGACTATTTAAAGTTGGACTTTGGACAACAATATATGATATCACATGACAGAATATGATAAAAAAAATATTACAATTTTATATATAATCATATTTAATTACTCACGATCAGAGGGTCCCATACAAAAGCATCATCCATGGCGGACTACAGCCTGGCAAAGCCATCATCATTCAAGGAGTCATCAGTCATTCTGCAAATAGGTTTGTGAGCAGGAATTCTGGTTTCAAATTTCTTGAAGACTCTTGAAATGTCAAAATGACAAATGTTCTGATCACTGAATCACAGTGTTCTTTAAAGTCTTTTTTAAGATACCGTTTTCTCCTTTCCCAACAGAATAGAGCTTAATTTGCGTCACAAAACTGGAGTGGCATTTTACTACAGTCCTCGTTTTGATACGAATGTGGTTGTGTGCAAGAGCTATGAGAACGGGAAAAAGGTCAAGGATAAACGATCCAAAGACATGCCATTCGAGTTAGGGAAACCTTTTCTGGTAGGCATACAGCTTTGATCCCTGTACATAGCCTTAAATGCACTGTTTAATGTTTGACTAGATAAAAAAAAACTAATAATAATCAGGGTAGTCTATAGTTAAAACGAGTGCATTGACACACATTTAGTAAGTCTAGAGGTTTTGTTTGTTTGTGACATGATGATAAATTATATCACTTTATCTAACATTGTTATGTGCATTTCAGGTCACCATTTACTGCACACATCAGCGCTATGAAGTGTTTGTCAGCGGCAAAGAAGTTCACACGTACAAGCATCATTACACTAAACTGGAAGATATTGATGTTTTGGAAATTAGTGGAGATGTGCAGCTGAGTTTTGTGCAGCCCTAGAGAGTATTTTATCCAGTTCTACATCATAAGAAATGCATGTTCAAAGATGAATATATTAATATATCAACTTGCAAAAGATTGATTAATCTATGCATGCATAGGCAAAGACATGTGACTTGACATTAGCCACAGCCTCCCCACCTCAAATCTGTCTGTGCAGCCTACACCTAAACAATATAACACACAATTACTCAATGAACATTAAATAAAGCAAGAAAGAGAGAGAAACACAGTATTATGTACTTATGAGACTGTCTCCAATGAGAAAAATAATTAAACACTGATGATTCTGCCTCAGCTTTTTCTTTAAATCCTTTACATTTGTGTGGGTTACTCAACAATCCTTGCATAATCTATTAAAATTAAACATAATGCTAGTAACGTAGTTTGAATGAGCCAAATACAATTTAAAAATTATAAAATAAAAATAATCAAATTACCATTCCGTTTGGAGGAATCTGCAGCATGTTTTAATATACTGGTAAGGAAACTCACCACCTGCTGTTGAAACTGGGAAATGTCTCGTCTCTCCATCAAATCACAGCCTGACATACATAGAAGTAAAAGTTTCATAGTATTCTCAAGTGTGTTTCAAGATTATTGAATACTCATATGTATAAGTGTTGCACCTACAGCAGTACAAGAGTGCAAGGGACGGAAATGTAGTGCAACAAATTCCTTGTTCTTGTTGAATTATCTGTCAGTTTACCGTCACATAGTTTGTTACAGAATTTATGGAAATGAATGGCTGCAAAGTTTCAATTATTATGTATTCGTTAAGGCATCATTAAAGTTTTCGTTATATACACTAGCTACAGACACACTGCTCTCTCTCTCTGTGTGTGTGTGTGTGTGTGTGTGTGTGAGTGTGTTTGTTGGTTCACTACTCACTGCTGTGTGTGTGTGTGTGTGCACTTGGATGGGTTAAATGCATACAGCACAAATTCTGAGTATGGGACACAATACTTGGCCACACGTCACATCACTTTCACTTTTTATCCACTGGCAATAAGGAACTGCACAGTTGATGAAGGTTGGAATGAATGCTCTCTTTATTTAAAATTAAAACATTACATTTAGATTATACATTAAATAGATAAATAAATAGGTAAATAAATAAATCTGTTGATTTTTTAAAATTAGAACAATTAAACACTACCTTCAAAATTCACCTTTCTTATCAACTAGTGGAATAAAATCTATGTGCAGCTGACAGCTCTTTATTTTATTGTATGGCTATATTAAATTGTGACGCTGCCATTATACTCTAAGAACCTTACTATGCTGCCCAAAGAATCTCATAATGCACCTGGTTGTGTGTGAGATCATTTGTAAAGTTCATACTGAAGTTCATACAAAACTGTGCTGTTTTGAGCAAATGTGTTATTTAAACCCCTCTGACTGAACATAGCATTAATGTGCTCAACATATGTGCCTTTGACTGGCTGCAATGCTCTATGCTAAAAAAAAAAAGAATACATTGCCAACAGAAACATATAAACAACATAGAAACATTGATTGCTTGATTGATTAATTGTGCAGGCCTATTTACACATAACCTGTTTGTTTTTTTTTGGCACACCTGTTCCTTATTAGAGATTATTTAATTTGACACAGAAACACTGAACATTTAGACAGGCTGAATCCAGCATAGAGGGGTTCAGCTCCCAGTAACAGCATCCAGTCAGACTCTCTCGACACAGAACCTGAAGATAGTGCTCAAATCTGTCTGAATGGTCAGGATACGGCTGATGATCTTTCACATGTGCCACCTTTCTGTTGTCCTCAGACAGGATGAGGTGAGTGTTTGCTGTGTTTGGATCCAGTGTGAGATCACAGGCATCTGAGCATGAATGATTAGAGGAGAGAACATTAAACTACATTATACATTATTCAGTCATTGCTGAATGATTCTGATTTCAAAAAGTTTTTTGAAAAAGCTTACAATCTACCAAAGACCTTGACCAAACAAATATGACAAACAATCTGATTAAACATTACAAACAAACAAAAAAGTGTTGTAAGGATGAAAATGGCTTTACTCTGTGGCCACAAGCCACAATCAGTAATCAAATAAATGACTTAGGAGTGTATGTGTGTGTACACTCACATTTTTGCAGCCCTGCTCTTATCCTGATCACTCCGCCACACTCCACACTGTGAGAAAACAAACAAAAACATATCATAACAAAATAGTTATTTTCCGTTGATAAAATTAATGGGGATACCAAATCAGGGAGTTATCCAATTCAAAAATAAGTTGCTTTGGATAAAAGCATCTGCTAAATGCATGAATGTCGATGATTTTATATTTTTATACAATCAAAATTTAAGTGATACTTCTTGCAATATAATAGTGTCACATTCTAGCAATCCTCACCCAAATATCTAGCTAATCTAACTGCACTTATTTCCATCAAATGGTACCAAAAAATAATTCTGGTTTACACATTTCTATTTGTATTGTTTTAACAAGTGTTACTAGCTACTGCCAAGTTCTTTTAAGCCTTTAATGCAACTGAGATTTCAGCTTTTGTTGCTCTAGTACCTAGTGTACACAGTGATAGTCTCAAGTCTTTGAAACATTCAGACACCTAATTGAATATATATTAGAAGGTATTTCTGATTTTAATTGTAAACTATATAAGTAGACTATATCAGTTTTACTTCTTCAAAATTTGAATGAATTTGGCTACGAATTGTTTAAAATAGGTATCAAGTCACAAGCTTAACAAACAAGGCAAATTTCTCTCATACTTCACCCAACATGAAAACATACTGTATCTGCTGCCAAAACACCTGCACCTTTTCCTATGGTAAGTAAAAAGCTTATGCATGCATGTGTTCATATATGTTTATTAATGTGTCTGCCTTAATTTTTTTATGATTCGTCATACAACTCACTCAGTTTGCAGTGAGCAGTTTGGATCTTTCAGGCTGTCATTGAGCAGCTGGACTCCTGATTGTCCTGGGTGATTGTAGCTCAGATCCAGCTCTCTCAGGTGTGAGGGGTTTGAACTCAGAGCTGAAGACAAATAACCACAGCCTTCCTCTGTCACCATACAGCCAGACAACCTACAGACACACACAGACAGATCATCTACAGACACCAATCAACATTATGACCAGATAACTGTACACCATCCCTTGTTCTTAATACCTCAGTATCTCTAGCTGACAGTTTGGCCTCTTCAGTCCATCAGAGAGAAGCTTCACTCCTGAATCCTGCAGGTCATTGTTACTCAGATCCAGCTCTCTCAGGACAGAGTTTGGGGATTGTAGAACTGATGCCACAGTTTCACATGAATGACCAGTGAGATTACACATGGCCAATCTAGACAGAATAAAAAATGTATTGCACACATATTCAATACAAATTCAAAAACTGAGTTTCAGATTGTTAACTAGCAAATGTGTTGTAATTATTGATATCACATGTAATACAAAAACATAGATGTGTTACACTATGTTTTAATTAAGACAATAAATCAGATGCACTTATTTATACCTGACTATGTTCAGTTTACAATTTGGACTCTTCAGTGCATCAGAAAGAATCTTCACACCAGAGTCCTGCAGGTCATTGTTACGCAGGTCCAGCTCTCTCAGGACACAGTTTGAAGACTGTAGAGCTGATGACAAACTCTCACAATACTGAGCAGTGAGATTACAGAGCACCAATCTGAACAGAACAGAGTGGGGTAAAAAAAAAACATTTCATTATAACCTACAATGTAGTTGTCACTAGCAAATAATCTAAGCATCTTTAAAAAAAAAAGTTCCTATTCCTTTTTGAAAAAAAAACAGCATATGGTCATGAGCTGGTTTAAGCTGGTCTTGTGCTGGTCCTAAGCAACTAGCTCCTGCTTAGGACCAGCACATGACCAGATAAAGGCCAGCTTAAACCAGCTCAAACCAGCAGCCATGCTTCAAAACATACCTAACCAACATATGCTGTTTTTTTCAACAGGGTTATCTTTGCAAACAATCCAAAGGTTGTTTTTGTCACTTGTTCTGCTATTCCATCAAGAGCAGACGCCAAATTTGGCGACAAAATCCAGCAGCCATTCATTGAGGCAGCATTTTATTAATTATTGAAACCATTCACCTCAGTATCTCCAACTGAGAGTTCAGACTCCTCAGTCCTTCAAAAAGAAGCTCCACACCAGAGTCATGCAGGTCATTGTTACTCAGATC
>NW_015628751.1:118529-119664 GCF_001515625.1 Sinocyclocheilus rhinocerous | reverse complement strand
ATAAAACCCAAAGACCATCCATGATTTTAAGCAGACGCTACAGATGTATATATGTAGTCGTTTAATAGCCGTATAATTGATGACTAGTCTATTCTTGGGCTATGATTAGACGTTTATTAGATTTTCACTGACAGCCCAAATTTAGCCTCGTTTTAGCCTAGACCCATATTCACCGTCTATTAGATGTATATGTAGTCGTTTTAGCCGTCTAATTGATGGCTAGTCTATTCTTGGGCTATGACTAGACGTCTATTAGATTTTCACTGACAGCCCAAATTTAGCCTTGTTTTAGCCTAGACGTCTAGGCTATATTTAGACGTCTAATAGACGTCTTTTAAACGCAAAATTGCTTGCTTAGTCGTTTAATAGCCGTCTAATTGATGACTAGTCTATTCTTGGGCTATGATTAGACGTCTATTAGATTTTCACTGACAGCCCAAATTTAGCCTCGTTTTAGCCTAGACCCATATTCACCGTCTATTAGATGTATATGTAGTCGTTTTAGCCGTCTAATTGATGGCTAGTCTATTCTTGGGCTATGACTAGACGTCTATTAGATTTTCACTGACAGCCCAAATTTAGCCTTGTTTTAGCCTAGACCCATATTCACCGTCTATTAGACGTATATATGTAGTCGTTTAATAGCCGTCTAATTGATGACTAGTCTATTCTTGGGATATGATTAGACGTCTATTAGATTTTCACTGACAGCCCAAATTTAGCCTAGTTTTAGCCTAGACGTCTAGGCTATATTTAGACGTCTAATAGACGTCTTTTAAACGCAAAATTGCTTGCTGGGTGTAGACAGCTTCAGGTTGTTATGCGCAACATCAGGCTCATGCAGTGTAGACATGGTGTAAGAGTCACTCTCTCTAACTCCGATAATGACTGTGCTGCCTTCTCTCCCAAAAGATATGACATTTTGTCTCCACTGACAAAGTGAATTGGAATGTCTGATGTTACATTAGTATTCTGTATATTTTGATACTGTAATTCTTAAATTTTTGTATTTTAAATTGTGGTTGATGTTTTATTGTAACAGCAAAATAATTAAGTGTTCTTAATTACAAACATACCTGCAATGACGATGAAAATGTCAATAAACAATAAACTCTTTCTAATGGCCTCATATTTG
>NW_015628751.1:105360-111665 GCF_001515625.1 Sinocyclocheilus rhinocerous | reverse complement strand
TCTATTAGACGTATATATGTAGTCGTTTATTAGCCGTCTAAGTGATGACTAGTCTATAAATGGGCTATGATTAGACGTCTATTAGATTTTCACTGACAGCCCAAATTTAGCCTCGTTTTAGCCTAGACGTCTAGGCTATATTTAGATGTCTATTAGACATCTTTTAAACGCAAAATTGCTTGCTGGGTGTAGACAGCTTCAGGTTGTTATGCGCAACATCAGGCTCATGCAGTGTAGACATGGTGTAAGAGTCACTCTCTCTAACTCCGATAATGACTGTGCTGCCTTCTCTCCCAAAAGATATGACATTTTGTCTCCACTGACAAAGTGAATTGGAATGTCTGATGTTACATTAGTATTCTGTATATTTTGATACTGTAATTCTTAAATTTTTGTATTTTAAATTGTGGTTGATGTTTTATTGTAACAGCAAAATAATTAAGTGTTCTTAATTACAAACATACCTGCAATGACGATGAAAATGTCAATAAACAATAAACTCTTTCTAATGGCCTCATATTTGCTTCACTTAGGATAGCTCATCCTCCACATCTGTATGAAACATTCTATGAAATGTTACTACATTCTATGAAAACCTTCTTCATTGGCAAAGGAGAAAATATTAACCTGTGTTATGAAGGGAATGGGCCATTAGGGGGTGATACTAACTGTTCCTTTAAATATCTGCCATACGCCATTTAAGCGATTATAATTTTACCCAGCTTCCATGAAACTTCAAAACAAATGGTCCTTCGAGCCGGAGGTGGATAATTGCTGTGATTTAAGATGGCGCATGCATCAAGGGGAAGTGATCACCGATCAGTTGATGTTCGTCCAAAGCGGCGTATTCGCCCTCCTGCATGGATGTATCAGTATGAGGTGGAACTAATAATAATTTATGCATTTAGCAGACACTTTTATCCAAAGTGACTTACAGCACATTCAGGCTATATTTTTTTTTTTCCCCAGTATGTGTGTTCCCTGGGAATTGAACCCACAACCTTTTGTGCTGTTAACACAGTGCTCTACCACTGAGCCACAGGAACACTACCATTGGCAATGTATCGTCTGTTCCTGTTGAGAGAATTGCTGACAAGTCAATGCAGAGATCTGGGAGAAAGGAATCTTTATCTCAGCACTCAACATTAACTAACTGGAGTATAGTGGATGAAGAGTACCCTTCAGAGCCGACTCCTGTTTGTAAGAGTTCACCACAGATTACCTCACAGCAGTGGTGGGCTGTCAGGGCCAGCAAAGCCTTCTCTGCTGGCCTAAACACTATCAGAATCACTGATTTAGTTTTAATATATTTTTCCATGAATGTGTATTCAATTATTTCCAATAGTCTATTCTCTTCAGTTCATAGCCTTTCTCTTGGTTGCACTGCTTCCAGCAGTGTATGTTTATATTAGAGCTTTTATCCAATCATATTTCAGCAATCGTGTTGCCAGGGTCAAAGAAATCTGCCTTAAGGCCTTCAGAATCCACAGTGCAGGATCTGTTAGCTTAAATCAATGGCAATGAAACCGTTGCTTTAACCAATCAGATTTCGAGTTGGCAGACCTGTTGTTATAAAAGCTGCCGTGTTATTACATTTTTTACCATTTTTGAGTCAAATCTCAAAATTGTCCAATGGTGTGACTGTCTCAAGCATGGTTCAATAAATAACAATCTTTATAAATTAAAAAGAAAAGCATAAAAATGTTAATAAATACCTCAGGCATAATTTTAGAAGTGTCTATTTTAGTAAATGGCAATCATCTTTTTTCATCCATATATTTCTAAAAGTGTAGGAACTTGATACATTTTGTCACTGAAAACCATGTCCTCCGGTGTGACCCCATATCCTGATTTTAAATCGGACAATTCCACGGACAACTTTAATTAGTTGAAGGACCCCATTCATGGTCGTGTTACTGAAGCCCCCTGTTTAGCCTATGACGTGCACATAATAAGTTTTTGTCTCAGAATTGTTCAAATATTTAACTTTTTTTGTAACCACTATAAAAGAGTTACGTTTTGTGGTCCTTTGGTGCGACACCCCTACATTTTTTAATTAAAAACTGTACGTTAAACAACATAATCATGTAAAATGATGCAAATGTGTCTTGCTAACTGCTAATGACAGGTTAGCTCGGAATAGCAAGGACATTAACTGACACAAAAGACTGAAACATCCTTTGATGTGACAGATAATGTCCACCGGTGGGACGCCTGTACTGTCACACAACAGGACAAAGATGTCACACAAGAGGACAAGGTTTCTTTAAGAAGCATTTTAAATAATTAAATAAGATTTGTTTAACTGCTTTTTAGTATTTTTTGATCATTTTCAGTGTTCTTAAATGCAATAATTACATTCATTAAAATATTTTCTGATGTTTTTGCAGAAAACGTCTACTGTTATGAAAATAAGTAAACGTAATACTTTGTTTTTGAGACAGAAAGAATTGAGGGAGAGAAATTAGTGGGAGAGAGGACACGGAAATATATAGAGAAAATTAACAGGGATCCACGCAGAAGGGAGATCCTAAGAGAACAATGCAGAAAGTAAATGGAATCAAAACGACTTAAAAAGAACAGCCATATACTTAAAAAAATTAATTCACATCTTAATGAATATAGTTTGAATATGCACTTTATTCTTGTATTAGCAGGAGAACCCTCCAAAGACCACAGCTGATTCATGAAACGCCTGCTAGGTTTTTAGCACGTACTAAGAAAAGTGACCGCATTACACCGATTCTTGCTGCTCATTGGTTGCCTGTGAGTTTTAGAATTGATTTTAAGATTTTACTGCTTGTTTTTAAAGCATTGAAGGGTCAGGCTCCTGCCTATATTTGTGATTTGTTAAGTCCTTATGAGCCTGATCGCTGTTTGAGATCGTATAGGGCCCTATAAAGGTTCCAAAATCTCACTTGTCACTAAAGGTGACCGTGCTTTTGCTGTTTTGCCCCTATAAACTGTGGAACAGAACAGCCTGGGGATTAGGCAGGCAAGCACGGTATCCTCTTTTAAATCTCTTCTTAAGACTCACTTTTATCTTATGCGGTTTCTTAATCTTGATGGTATTTGTTGTACTGTTATATCTGATTGTAAAGCACGTTTGTCGGAGGAGTGGAAAGGCGCGCACCGAACAGCGATGAATAATCTGAACGCCTCTGATTGGCCATTGCATTCATAAGCTTAACAGAATCGTGTGTGATTGGTTATAATGCTGAACGCTGAAAAAAACGCGTAAAAATAAATCTGATGCCGCATGAGCAGATATAAATTTAATGCCGCGATCTAGACTTTTCATTTTATTTTCAATCACTTTATTCGCGACAGCCGTATCGTTAATACATTTAGTTTAATTGTGCAAGGGCATTTTTGTCCAATTTGGTGGTATTTTTGCCTCAAACCACCGTCCCCCCTCCAAAATCATTGTTTAAGTAAATGCTGTTTGGCTCACATAAAAGTCTACAACAGCGGGAGAAGCCAGAACGTAAACAAATAGGCTATAAACATAATTAACGTTTTAAATATAACGTTATTCAGCTTAAAATGTATTAGAAATATGTGTAAACCAAGTAAAGCAGTAATGTGTTTGAAATCAACCACTGGTGATAATGTCCGGCCGCTTGTAGTAAACATTCCGTTTCTATGGCAACTGTGGAACTACAACGAGACTAGCCATTTGATTACGTCATCGAACAGGCTGCTTATAAGGAGCCGCGCACTCGCAGCGTCTGAAGTTCAGTGATAATCCGAGCTGAGGTGAAGAGTCACCGAGCAAAGAGCAAAGCCGCGAGTCTGAGCGAAACGTTACAGACGCCAGATTTAGTTAGTCTATTTTCAGTGTTTAGAAAAACATACAGTTTATACACACTGTCTGTAGTCTCACTCACAGTGTGTATCACAAACAGTTTGACAACAATATCTGACAGAACTAAACAGAGTACATTAGATATCATGTCCACACAAAAGAAAGATGTGCAGCTGAAGGCTGACATCAGCAGAACCATCTCAGAGAATGGGAATGATCAGGGTGGCATGAATATTCCTCCTGCAACCAATGAGAAGGCAAGCCCAACAGGTGAATGTCAACAGACCATTTGAAATGTGGTAAAATTTGGAATATGTGTAGTTATAGTATATATATATATATATATATATATATATCAGGGCTCGAAATTTACTTTTTTACTTGGTAGCACTGGTGCTCCCAACTTCAAAAAGCTAGGAGCACCAGCAAAAATTTAGGAGCACTCACCAAAAATTTAGGAGCACCACAACTACAAATTATATATTAACAGATTTTATCCTTACATTCTTAACTTTAATGCAGATTTTGTATTGGTTAATATTAGCTGTCAATCTCTCAGTCACTGCTTTCCGCTAACTACCTCGAGAAAAAGAAAGGGCTGAAGAAGAGAGAAAATGAAAAGAACACTGACAGATTTCTTTTGCAAACAACCTAAAGTTAAGTTCTTCTTTGGCAAGTGTTAGGATGGTGTATGCGGTGTTAAATTTTACATTCAGCTCTGCCAGTTGCACCGAACGGCTGGCAGCTAGGGGTGTGCGATATTGACAAAAAATTATATCTCGATATTTTCTGGGATTTTATCGATAACAATAATTTGACTGAGTGTTACTGTGCTGATATCTTAAGGACTACAGTGGACAGCTGACTCCTAAAATTTTTAATATTCATATTCTGTGTGGTGGTCAGTTCACAGCAGTGACAGAAATGAATCTTTTCCAATAAGTTTAAATAGATTTTTACCTTTTATGGTCATTTTTACCTTAAAGCCATTTTTTCTAAAAGTGTGCATTATCATTTGAGTCAAATTCTTATATTTAATCAGTCAATTATAATAAGACATTTGGGCTGTTATCAAGCAAATGAAAGTATCAATCAACAAAATTCATCTTTGCAATGCAGAGGAAACACAGAAGCTGCATCTGAAATGGCATTTAGATGCATTTACACACTGATTAATGCAGGACATGAATGCATTTAGCCTGCAGTTACACATGCATAAATAATATTTTAATATTGTAAACATAAAACGTTGAATACTGATATTTGAAATATTTGAAACTTTAAATGTGAAATTAAAACCGCCAGCAGGTGGCAGCAAGTCACTGTTAATAAGTGAGTCATTGCGATTGAACCGAATCATTTGACGAATGATACATTCAGGAACGAAACGCCCTTATGTTGCTCAGAGACACAAAACAGCGCTGTGACTGCTTGGAATTATTTTTGCAGGCGAAATGGAGCAAAAAGAGTTAATATAGTGTCTAAAACGTAAGTCTCTTAATATTAACTAATTTTTTATTGAACAGTTGTATAAAATCAATATCACATTTGTAATCAGGCTGATTTTTGGAGGAAACAGCACTCTTCTTGTGATATTAACTATATCAGGGATAGGCAACGTCGGAGTGCCGCTGTCCTGCAGAGTTTAGCTCTAACCCTAATCAAACACACCTGAACAAGCTAATCAAGGTCTTCAGGATTACTAACGCTACAGACAAGTGAGGTTTTTTTTCAGGGTTGGAGCTAAACTCTGCAGGACATTTTGCCTACCCCTGAACGATATGAAATGATGTAAAGACCCCATATCTTGAATTTTGTGATGCATTATAATAGACTGAATCATGCCGTGAAAGAACGCACTCTAAATGCGCGCGCACTAATCTAGCCTAATAGACTTCACGTCATGTATACGTGCACTCTCTGTAGGTGTGTTTAGTTTGGATTTTGCAATATACTCGATAATGTCAAACCGCACATCGTAAAACAACAATTACGAAATGTGTAGATTCGGTGGCGAACGCTGTTACCTGCAAACTCCGTCCCACATTCGCAGGCTTTACAGTGAACGCAGTGCATAGAACCATTTTCATAGCGGAGCCACTAGAAGTCTTTCAACCACTCTCTCCGAAAACTGTACGCCTTCTATTCGGCTGGTGGATCAACATTCACCACATGATCGCTATCACCAGCACCATTATTTGTAACTTTAGGTGGTTCACAAAATAAATCTGTCAGTGTTTCTTTTTTTATTTTCTCTCTTCTTCAGCCCTTTACATTCCCCGCGGTAGTTAGCTCCCTGTCACCTGACAGCGGAAAGCAGTGACTGGGTGATTGACAGCTAATATTAACCAATCTAAAATCTGCATTAAAGTTAAGAATGTAAAGATGAAGTTTAATTGGTTATGTAGCCTAACGTTTCATAGAACGGCAGACAGGTCACCGTATCAACACTCAGAAGGCACATACTCTGAACGTTTTTAGAGAAATGAAAACAGGT
>NW_015628751.1:90161-105099 GCF_001515625.1 Sinocyclocheilus rhinocerous | reverse complement strand
CTTTTTTGCAAGCAGTTCAATCCTTTTCACCAGCTGTAGTTGCTCACATGCTGCTCTGCTGAGAATTGGCATGTCTGTTTGATCGGACACATAGAACTGTAATGTGGCTGTGGCTTTGTCGGTCTTACATTTCAGTGACACAACGCCTTTCGGGATGGAGCGCGTTCCCCCGAATGCTACTAACACCGTTGATGTAGGCTGTGACTTAACTGGACCAGGAATCCTCTGGACAATGGATACAGGTAGCACATTTGCCTCTGCACCTGTGTCTAGTTTGAATCTTATCTCTACGCCTCGGATGGTAGCTGTTGTGTACCACGCATTGTCTTTTGTGTGTTCCATCTCAAACACTTGAGCATGTGTTAGTGTGCCAATGTACATGGACTCTGTTTCACTCTTTATGCTGTGCACAGTTTTTGCTCTGCTATCGTTGCGAATGACTGCATGGCATACCTTGGAGAAATGGTTATTTTTGCCGCACTTATGGCATACTGCTCCAAAGGCTGGGCATTGGCGTGGCTCATGGCTCTTTCCACATCTGCGACAGTTTCGTGTAATTGGCTTCTTGTTGCTCTTACTTCTTGCACCTGGTTTTTTATATTCTGTCGTTTTTTTCTATAGCATTTACTTGAGAGTCTTGGACAACTGCAGCATTTTGCATGGCCTCTATCTGTGTTTTGGCTAGCTCAGTTGCTCTGCACACTTCGATAGCTCTGTGCAATGACATGTCATTTTCGCGAAGTAATCTTTCTTTGAGAGAAGGGTTTGTTATACTAAACACCAACTTATCTCTGAGCATGTCATTCTCACTTGGGCCAAACTCACAGTCTTTGCTTTTTTGTCTCAGCTCTGTGATGAATCTGTCCACTGTAATGCCATCTGCCATGGGATGAGACCAGAATTGGTGCCTCTCAAACACAACGTTTTTTTGTGGGCTGCAATAGTCTCTGAACGCTATGAGCACGTCTTCCATCGTCTCGTTCTCTTCATCAACTAAGTTGACGGCGAGTGTATTATACACCTCCAACGCCTCTTCTCCAATGGTGTGTAGCAGAATGGCTATTTTGACTGGCTCTTGTTTAGCACTCGTGCCTGTTGCAGTCATATACAGACGAAAACGTTGCTCCCATCTGCGCCAATTCTCTGCTAAATTGCCCGTTAGCACTAGTGACGAGGGTGGCTTGAATTGTTCCATGTTCGTCCGCCGAGATCGAAATTTTCTGGCGAGCTAATCAGTTCGTATCAACAAAACTGTTCGCGGTACTCACTGTCCTGTCACTTCTGACACCATGTTGTGTTCTTGTGTCCTTTATCTGTTTGTCCGAATGGTGCGTGGTTTATTTCTATGTCTAATAAACACACTGTGAGACCGTGAGCTGTGAGCTGCTTCTTTTACTGCCTCTCGTTCATTAATTCTATGTCTAATAAACATACTGTGAGACCGTGAGCTGTGAGCTGCTTCTTTTACTGCCTCTCTTTCATTTTACATCACACCAATACATTGCTCAGACTTGAGCAATCAACCGATGATCAGTATGACACACCAGTCAACTTAATCAAACACAGAGTGTCAAACCTAATCCACCACAGTTAGACTAATTATTAATGTTTAATCTGTGGTTAGAGGTGTTTCTAATAGCTTATTATTGGTTTTTGTTCTTTTATCGGAAAATAGTGAGGAAGAGCAACAAAACCTCTGCATTCTTCCGAAGAACATGGAAGGCTGTGAAAAAATCCTTTCAGAAAAACAGAGTGGAGCCTATTGGGGTCTTGAAGCAACTGACAATCCTCAATTCAAACCTCAAAAGTCGGCGAATACTACAGTTAAAAAATGACTACAGTTAAAAAACAGATCAAAGTAAAAAAAAAAAAGGAGCACAGATATATATATATATATATATATATATATAGATATATATATATAAAAAATACATAAAGCAAAATAAAATTAAATATTTAACAGTTACAAATATGTAAAATCATACCTTTGGTCAAAGTAAAACAATTTGTCTAAATTATATTCAAATGAGCTTTATTTCTAAAGTACTGTGGAGTAGCATCATGTTACTAAAGCAACAGAAATACACAAGTAGTACAAACTTTTTTTTTTTTAAAGTAAAGAAACACCTTGCCTACACAAGTTGTAAGTGCCTCTTCAAAACCACATAGAACCCATTACTGTCAGTCATAGACAGTACAAATTTCGACAACAGGACAAATTAATTTGGAACCTTTGACGCCTTACTGTAGACAACTTCAGGTTGTTATGCGCAACATCAGACTCATGCAGTGTAGACATGGTGTAACTCTCTCTAACTCAGATAATGACTTCTCTCCCAAAAGATATGACATTTTGTCTCCACTGACAAAGTGAATTGGAATGTCTGATGTTACATTAGTATTCTGTATATTTTGATACTGTAATTCTTACATTTTTGTATTTTAAATAGTGGTTGACGTTTTATTGTAACAGCAAAATAATTCAGTGTTTCTTAATTACAAACATACCTGCAATGACGATGAAAATGTCAATAAACAATAAACTCTTTCTAATGGCCTCATATTTGCTTCACTTAGGAAAGGTCATCCTCCACATCTGTATGAAACATTCTATGAAATGTTTCTACATTCTATGAAAACCTTCTTCATTGGCAAAGGAGAAAATATTAACCTGTTTCCAAAGTGCACACATTACGCATTATACGGATTGGCTGTTAGGATCTACTTACAAGCCGTCTGCGATTGCACAGTTGAGAAGATGGTCATATTGGCCAAGATGATTTCCCTAAGATCCTTCTTAAGTTCTTGCAAGATCGCTTTTCTAAGGCGGTGCATGTGCAACCACATTCGCCTTCTGACCCTGTCTCCAGAAACAACACCAGAAAGGGGTAGCTACAGGGTCAGAAGAGGAGGTTAAAGGACCCTGACCATGGTGGAGGATGTATCACTCAAATGCTGCTGATCTAACCTTTGCCTCCCTGAACGTCTGGACCACTGTCTCAATGGCGATTCCAAAAAGTCCAGTAGGCGAGAGCGGAGCATCAAGGAGGAAAGATCTTTCCTTCTCCTTGATCCCCAAAAGGTTTAACCACAGGGCCGCCTGCTTGGTGCAGCAGAGCTCCAGGACTGTGTATGAGGACACCCCCTCTCCTTGATCTTTACTAAGGTTAGCACTAGTCAGGTTACTGTTATTGTGCCAGTATTCAACTCTGAGTATGTTGACTCTGTTTAGTGCGTTCACCATGACTATGAAAAGCCATGATCAATGGAGCTCCGGAATTATGATTTAACATAGTTTCCAACAAAAAGATGTCCGCATACTTCCGAGTCAATACTTAATTGTTAATTACTGTATAATATCAAAGGTAAAAAGTGGCAGAATGGTAAGTTATTGAACTAATATAAATGTTTATGGTATCCCACAGGCAAAAAGCTAAAAATGAAGTATAAAAGCATAATTCAATCAGGTAAAGCTTTAAGCATAAAAGGTTCATGGGTGTAGGCTTCATGACTTTACAAACATTTGACATATTCAATAAATATCATTCAGTGTCTATTTCAATGTGCAGCAGCTTTTTCCACGTAGTCAAATGCTCTTTTCACATAATTAAATAGTCTCTAATCCAAACTGTTGCATTTCTTAATTAGAGTAATTAAATTACAGCAAGAAGGCTCGCAAAATAATGTAGAACAGAAGAAGAGGATGGCCACAATACTAAGTATTGGAGGAATATTATAATCCAACAGGAAAAAGAATAACTGTTGCTTTTGTATTTGTAGGAAATAAAGATGACCAAATAAATATAACAGCTGTGGTGGTGGTTACGGCATACATCTCGATACCCTTCCATCTGGCATCCTTCCATTCCATACAGTAATCTGATTCATTTTCGATGAGTTTAAAGAGCGTGAGAGCGAGACACACTTTCCTTACCGCTCTGCATACAGCGGCCTTACTGATGTGCTCTGCATCCCTGATGTTCTATAGAAAACTACCATTAAAAATAGTACCGCTCAAATAAATATGCATGTGGATATGGCAAAAAAAAAAATCTAAATAATCCTCTCCCGATGTAAATGTAACTCCCTACGAATTAATGCAGCCTCTTCATGTACAGGATTCTGTATAAAAGGACATGCCGCTTTTGTCACTTTCACAGTGTCTACATGATGAAAATATGTGCAATGAATGAATGTACCAGCACTGCAAAAAATGCTTTTCTTACTTGGTAATTTTGTCTTGTTGTTTCCAGTCAAAATATCTAAAGATTCTTAAATCAAGATGCATTTCTACATAAGAAAAATGAACATGAAACATGAACCCAGCCAGCCAAGTGGACTCTGAAAGACAAAAACAAACACGTGGGAGACGTGTTTACGTTATGTCTGTTATATCACACAGACACATAGAGTCCTGAAAGTTCTAAATGTACTGTACGAGTTAGGATTTACCACTTATGATGTGTCAAAGCATTATGAGATATCATTCCATTAATTCTGCTTCTATTTTACTGTTGTACAACATCAACAACCATAAATATAGTAGTTCATTTACAAATCACTATTTTAAGAGCTCTCTTTATTTATTTAAATTTATGTTTTTAACAAATAAGCATAGCCAGTTAAATTAAAGGTGCACAAGTAGGTGTTTTTTTTTTTTATCCAGTTATCTTGGGCTGCGTTTACACTGGCACAAAAAACCCGATCTTTCGCTCACATCTGACACAGATCGGAATTTGTTGCACACGTGTAAACACAAAAACCCGCACGAGATCCGATTTTTTTGCATCCGATCTGAGCCACTTCCAAATGTGGATTTTAATCGGATACACATCTGATATCTGGACATTCGACCTACGTCTAAACACACATATCCGATTCTCCACAGAACTCCCAATGCGAGGGCGACACGTTTGCTCATAAAGATTTTTAATGGCGTTTTAATGCCGGCGTGCTCTGTATGCGCTCGCATTTTATTGAGATGGAAACTTTTATAGTAAGAGATTGCACATTCAGGAGCTGGTTTTCAACCCCTGCCCCGTGAATTTTAAAAATACATCAGCTAAAAGCTACATATATTTCTCAGCAATGAGGTGATAACTTAGCAGTTTTTGTAATTAAACCGACAAGGTTGTTTGCAATGCTTCACAATCGCTCGCTCGCACGTGGGTGCATGCATTCGTCGTTCTCTCTCTCTCTCTCGCTCTCTCTCGCTCCTTAATTCGAATTCATTTCAATAAATATCATCTTTATTTCACTAAAGAATTCTACCTCTAACGAGCTGTAGATAAAATAGTCTAACAAATTAAAATTACCGTTATTTTCCGGTCTTTATCCGTTCAGTCAGATTTTGTGCTGCAAAACATCCATGACAGCCGTTGTCCATGCTGGCAAATAATAATGGCCATTCAACGTGAATTATATAAATAATTTTAATAGCACGGCCATTTAAAACCCGAGGGTCTACCATGTGCATAGTAAAGCGATCACTGCAGACAATCCTTTTGGGTGGGAATTAATGTAAACACAGGTATCGGATACCAGTCCTGTCTAAAGTGAATGTAAACAGACGGGCCAAAAAATCGGATATGGTCAAAAGATCGGATCTGTGCATTAAGACTTGCAGTGTAAACGCAGCCTTGGACTTTATACTGACACCTACTGTTCACACAGCAGCAGAATACGGTTGTCAGTCCTGTATTTCTGTCATTAATACGGTTACGTTCACACACAGTACGGTTATTTTCAGGCGTGACTACTGCATTCTGTAACCGAAGTTGCTGTGTGAACGTGACATTTCGAGACTCACACATGTAAGTAAATGTGGTTGTCAATCCCAAAAACTGACAGTGTGAACGTAGCCTATGTGTGTACAGAACACCATTAAGGAGTAAAAGGTGAACTGACAACTGAATTTAGTTGCAGTGTGTATGTGACATAGTGACTGCCATAAATGTCATTGAGTTTCATACCAATCCGATGAAGTAGCGATTTTTAAAATCTAAAATGACAGAACACCAGAGGGTTAATGAATCGACAGCCTATCGGCTAATCTTCAACATGTTTTACACTAAACAATAGTTCTGGATTGAACTATTTTTAGAGTTTATACCAAAAAAAATTTTGTTTTATAAGATAAGTCCCAGACTTTTTGTGACAGGTGGGATTCAGCTTACAGCACTGTATCACTGAAATCAGTATTATGGTAATTAAATATCAAATATATTTTTTTGTCAAAATTTAGACTTGTTTTGTTCAAAATGTGAAAGTATTAGTTTTTGCATTATTATTCATCAAATCTAAAACAAATTCAGATGAAAGATGAAAAAAAAAAAATAATAATAATAAAACTCTATCTAAAATGACCAAACACTACCAGAGGGCAAAATCAACAATCATAACTACATGTAGAAATGAGTCATGTTAAATTTTGTTTTGAATAGGGAGCAAGGAAAATACAGAGAAATTTATTAGACATAGGCAGGAACATTCTGATTTCTTCACTGGAGCTAAAAATACAGCCTTAGGTAAGAATTAGGAGGAATTGGAGGTAAGAATTAAAGAGTAGGCAGTCTTCTTTCTTCTTTTTGAGCAGAATTAATCTCATTCTTGCCTTAAAGGGATTTAACAATGAAAAAGTTCTGCCAAAAAGGACAGGTTAGACCAGCCCTGCAGAGTTTTGCTCCAACCCTCATAACAACGCATCTGCCTGTACACTGTAGAAAATAAGTGTAATTTTAACTGTAAAATTTTGTAAAAACGCTACGGAAAAAAACTGTTAATAGGTTAACAGTAAGTTCCCGTACTATATACAGGGAAAAACTGTAAAATATCTAACCAGACATTTCATGTAATTTTACAGTAAAATGCTGTTAATTTTACAGTTTTTAGAAGTAAAAATAACAAATAAATGTATAATTTACAGTCAAAAACTGTAAACTGATATTCCCAGAATTCCCTGCATGACACTCCACATTTGAAAGTATTTTGTTTAAATAATCATGTTTTTCTATAGTTTTTGTTATTAGTTATGTATATTTGGGCTTTGTTACATCTTCTGTTGTTTAATGAAAGTTTAATGCATTATTTAAGTATCATGTGTGTTACCATGATGGTGTTTTGTGTTTGCATGAATGACTCTGTGCACCGTCTATATATTAGTATATACTTCTGCTTGTGGCGAAGCTACTTGTGATGAGCTTTGATTCTTCATGTGGCTTTCTCTTTTACCACCTGCATTATTATGGCGGTTGTCAGTATGTTAAAGGTACAAAACAGATTTTAATAGCAGTGTGCATTGTTGAATTTACTGGTTTACATTCAAATTTTCTTGTTTGTAAATTACAGTTTTATACTGTAAAATTTACAGTTTTTGGCCGTAAATGTGTTTACAGTTTTTCTGTATTTTTTACAAAATTATTCTGGCAACCACAGCTGCCAAAATTATTTTGTAAAAACTACAGGATGTTTTTTACAGTGTAGCTTTCCAGTAACCCTTAAAACCATAATTAGCTTGTTCAGGTGCGTTTCATGAGGGTTGGAGCTAAACTCTGCAGAACAGCGGCTTTCCAGGACTGACATTGGCCACCCAATGATTACGATTGGACAATCTTATTTCTAAGGATGTGTAAGGAGTTTTTCACTCTTAATTATCATGTTATGCATATGTTATTTTTATGATTATAGATTTATTCTGGAGAAAATGGACCTGTTCAGTAAAGTAACACCAGCACAAACCAAGAAAAAGTTGGACGATTTAAAAAAGAAAAAGAAAAGGTAAGCTAAGATGCACTTGTACCCTTGTACAGTCCCATGTCTAAGGTGTCTCAACTCTATAAAATTGACATTTTAAATTTATTTTCTCCTAGAATACATCATGTTGATAATTATTAGCTCTACCATTTCAGCCTTAACTTGTATTGACAGCTTAACAAACTTAAGATCTTTAATAATATAACATTTTTTTATGCTATTTATGTAGGGTGAGGTTTTTGTTTGTTTGTTTGCTTATTTTGTTTTTATAATAAATAAAAAGAAAACAAGTAGAAATAATAGAAAAATAATAGGGAATGCTAGTGTTAGAGGGTCATTTTTAAATAAAAATAAAATAAGTAGAAAGAATTGAGAAAGAATAGAGAATGCTAGTGTTGGAGGCTTTTCTTTCTTTATAAATAAAACAAGTAGTTAGAATAGAAATAGTATGGAGAGTGCAAATGTTAGAGGGTCAAGTTTTTTAATAAAAAAAAGGAGATAAAATTAAAAGTAGCATTAGAATAGAGAGTGACTTGGCAACCCTGCATCCAACAAGAGCTGCAGGAGTCAGATTTGGCTGATCACAGGTCGAGAATAAGGATAGATGACTTGAGTATTTGCTGCTCAACAGATCCTGAGGTCATTGATAAATATCTGATCTTGCAAAATGTGCTCCCTTTACACAGAGTGCGTGTGTTTGCGAAATCGAAAGTGAAAGTAAACAGCGCAAACGCTCATTCAAAAATATTTAAATACACCGCATTCTGAGAGCGGCTTCCTGATGCGCCAAAATTATATACAATGTTAGAATGTTTAAAGGAGTGGACCCTAAAATCGCGGGGGGGGGGGCGAAACACGTGTTGCGGGAGCAGCCGGCAATGGTCAGAGGTTCATCGGGAGTGAGATTAAGAAAACAGCCGAATCCCGGACATTTTGGGCAATTAAGAAATCACGGCTGGACGCATTTTTGTAGGTCCAAAAAGAGGACATTTCCGGGGAAAAGAGGACGTATGGTCACCCTATTTATGCCACCATGCCATCTATGGTTAATGTGTCGGCATGGCAAAAAGAGAATTGCTTGCAACTAAATGTGTCCAAAACAGTATGTATGTTTTTCTACGTCAAACAGTAGTACTAAAGAGCCGGATGTTTATGTATCAGGGGTGAGGCTGCAGGTAGTGTCTCAATATAAATACCTTGGAATACGGATTGATTCTAAACGTACATTTAAAGCTCAAGTTAAAAAGGTTTGTAAGCAGGTTAAAGTCAATCTCTTTAATTTTAGGTTTACAAGAGATTATATGTCATTAGAGGCAGCTCAGATGTATATGCTTTCTATGGTTATTTCTCACATGACTTACTGTTTAACAACCTGTTCTCAGGCGAGTTCAGTGACTCTAAAACCATTAGAGTCCTTATACAAACGTTAGTCAGTATTAGAACAACTGCTTACCGTTCTACAAGAGGTGCATTAAGGGGTCATATGACGTTGCTAAGTCTGCTTTTTCTGTTAAAGCTGCACGAGAATGGAACACTATTCCGACAACTATAAGAGATCTAAATACATATGAATTATTTAGGGTTCAATTAAAGAAATGGTTAATTAGTACTCAGCTCAACATTAGAATTCTATACCTGCTGGCTGTCATACTATTGTTTCTATTTGTTTCTATTGTTTTTGATTGATTGTATTGACCTTTTTTTGATTGAGTTATGTATTTGTTTTTATTTGTATAAAGAGCACTTAATTTCCAGCGATATCGTCGACTTGATTGTACAGATACTATTTAAACTGAACTGAGCTGGATGATGACATCACTGAATTCAATGATGAACTGCCTTTAACTGAAAATTGAGTGTTTACTATTGTCATTTTGCATTATTGGCACACTGTTTAATATTTAATGCTGTAAAGTTGCTTTGACACAATCTGTATTGTTAAAAGCGCTATATAAATAAAGGTGACTTGACTTGACTATAAACTTACTATATTAAACTTAAGTATAAGTATCTTGTTCATTTCAAAATCAGTATTCGTAGCCAATAATTACATTGTATTTAGTGTGTTCCACTTCCTTTTTTCTAATTAGGATGAATTATGTAGTCACGGTCCTGGTTGACATCCTGTAAGGCAGACACTTGGTCTCGAACGCAGTGCTGCACCAGATACTGCCTCCCCTGGATTGCATGCCTCCACAACATCCTCCTCTTCCTCTTGGCTGTCGACTGGTGGTATAATGTCGCCAACACCAAGGCAGATGTTGTGCAGCATAATGCATGCCGCTTTCACCTACACACAAATATGAAAACAACATTCTGTCACCCAAATTGTAAATTCTTTTATCTGACATTTGAAGCTGTGTGTGAAGTAAAAGTCAAATATAGAGAAAAATAATGCAACCTTTGGTGCAAACGTTGGATGCACTTCAAGTGCCTGAAGGAAGATGGCTCTGAATCGCATCTTTATCATTCCACATCTTTGGAAAGATGTGCTTTGAAGCGCTGAGTAGATGGTGAGGCTGGATTCTTAAATGGTGTCATAATTGTGGTTGTGAAGGGGTACCCACCATCACAGAGGAGGAAAAAGCCCTGCGGTGGATATGTTGCCTGTTTGTAAATGGGGCTGTTCTTAAGCAATTGTGAGTTGTGGACACTACCTGGGGAAACTACAAAAATGTCTAAATATGCTCCTTGATGGTTGCATATCCCTTGAAGCAGGATGGAGGCAACAGTTTTCTGTTTTTATAAAACTGTCCATCAGGACCAGCTGGTGGTTTTATTCTCACATGGCATCCATCAGTGGCTCCAACAGCTTTACCAAATGCCTGGTGATTGGTGAGAGAAGCAAAGCCTGCACCAACCTGGAGCAGGTGTTCTTCTGACTTTGGTAGGGCCACAACCTTTGGCAAGATTGCCATGACTTCATCAGCTACTCGATGTATAATTCTGTGAATGGTTGGCCGTGGCATCTCAAAAGCCTTGCGACACAACCCTGTAAGATGCACCACAGGCCAACCAATACAAAAACACCAATGTCTGGACTGTTGTACCCCAGCCATGCCTTTGTTGCTGATGAAGCAGCTCCAAGAGTTTATTGAGGCTCTCTCTCGTCAGACGAAAGTTTGCTTTTGTATCCCCTCCATCAAAAAACTTCTCAAGTTTAGTGTGAGAGCGCAATGATGCTGTAAACGTGTTGGCATAGCAACGTGATACTTCCTGTTTCCTATTCTGCCCATCCTACGGAGGCAGTCTCGTTTAATTCTGGGTTTAGGACACTCCATATACTGCATCCTTCAGAGGACGCAGCCTTCAATATGAGACATGTCTACAGTGTCTATTGTTTTACCTTCATGCAGTCTAATCTTCAGCACAACCACCACAAACATGTCATTGTAACAGAAACTCTTTTAAATGTCAAACATAACTGCATTAAACACTAACAGGTCTTTCCCTTCACTAAAACACTTAATTTTATGCTCCTTATCCAGTCCTATGCAAAGTATGCTGGTAACTAGAAATCTACTGCCCAATTTCCAAAGTTTATAACTTAAAAAAATTATGACAATCAATTAAGCAGAAATTTGAGTTTTCATTACACACAATATGAAGTTAATGTAATGATCAACATTATTATCCCAACAGAACTCATCTAAATAGTGTTGGCTACTTAAACGTTTTAATTAAATGAATACATTCGAATTTTTAACTTGCAGAGCAGGTCTGTTTCCTGGTGGACCAATAACGAACACAACACGTCTTCAGGAAATCCTGTGGAATTCAACCAATGAAATGACTTTGAACAGCTGCATTCCAAATCTATTTTGAATAATAGATTAGCCTACTATAGCACCAGTAGTCTCTACAAGCATTATGATTATGAGCTCCAGTAGTATCTACAAGCTTAACACTTTTTAGGCATATGGAAAATTAGTCTGCTTTGCATTCATGCAATATAATGCTGTCAAATCTGAGAAGGGAGCCCAAAAATTCCACAACATTCCTGTATGAATAATGAACATATTTCATGGGCTGGGATTATGCTAATTCTGAATGAGCCCGCACCAGAGCCGAAATTCCCACGGACCGCGATTTCAACAGAGGGGGGTCTTTAAACCGTCGTGTCATAATGCGGTCCTGGCAAACACGCATTATCAGGCTCAACCATTCCACATTTTTGTTCAAGTTATTATAAGAATAAAATGGTCAAACAAATGTTTTTCCCTTTAATTTGCATGAAATAATAAATTGAACAATGACTGCAAGCCAACATTCAGTCATAAACATCTATAACAGCTTATTTGTGAAATGCACATTCAACCCTTTTACTCAATTTATAATAGTGTTTTATTGTTTATTTTATTTTGTTTATTCAAAACAAAAATGCACAAATAAAGGCCTCAGGGCTAAGTTCACACTGAACACTGTTTTTGCTTTGAAAACTCGAGATGCAGTTAGTGGAATAGTGATCCCTTCAGGTACTCGCATGCTATTTAGATGCATTGATAAAGATCATTCTCCTAATTCAGCGTCTCTTGATGTTACTAAATCTTATGTTGGTAAAATTTGTTTTTCATTAAATCCTAAGAGTAATAATAGAGCTATTCGTACCCTTTTCCAAAGAGAAACTGTAACTGTACCTTATGTTTTGTCTCATTGGATCTCTTTATTAAATGGAAAATTGATTTCCTGGAGAAAAGTGTGGTTGTTACTGCAGAAATATCATCTTAGTTAAGATTAAAGAAGTTTCTTATAAGCTTATTTACAGATTTTATCCAGCAAATCACTATTTACAAAAATTTTAAACAGGAATAAATTTTTTTTTTTTTTTAAATAATTTGTTTATTTATTTATTTTTATTTTTTGTAATAAATACGAAGAAGCTGCCTTTGCACTTATTTTGGCACCGTACATGCTAAGTTACACTATGGTGTAAGCAGTGGTGTAGTCTACATGATACGCAGGTATACGCCGTATACCCACTAGGAAAGGTCAAGGATTTCCGTATACCCACTTAAAAAAGCACGAGGATACATAACAACAACGTTTTGTGACATAACTTTCACACGGTCCATTCGCGATCAATCCGTGAGTTATAGCGTTCCTTTGGTCCCCCTCACAGTGGCGTAGCGCAGAATCGCGGGGCGATTTGTCACTGTTACGTCGCAATATTGGAAATATTTCTGTTTTAAACCATGAATGCTGATATTAAGCAGCGTGCAAACTTTGCGCACGAGTTATGCTGGTGAACGTCTTAACCTTCAATTATACAAAATGAAAGTAAAAAAGTAAAAATTTACGGTGCATATTCTCTCAGAGATGACAAGAGACGAATCTACTTAAACATATGGGGGAAGTCGTGGCCTAATGGTTAGAGAGTCGGACTCGTAACCCAAAGGTTGCGGGTTCGAGTCTCGTACCGGCAGGGGGAGATTATAAGAAGGCAAGCAGAAAGATTAAACAAGGGTACTGTAGCGGTCCCATGGTATTAAAGGGAAATACAATAGTACATATACAATAGTACATATATATATATATATATACACTGAACAAAACTACAAACGCAACACCTGTTCCCGCCCCCACCCCTCACGAGCCAACCCAAAGATCCAAGACCCCCTCCATGCACACAAAAGGCCCACCTCTCCCAAACACTGTTCACAAATATTTCCAAATCTGTGCCAGTGAGCACCTCTCCCCCGCCGAGACAATCCATCCACCCCACAGACGCGGCACATCAAGATGCCGACCAGACAGCACGACCACTGCACAGGTGTGCCCCAGGCTGGCCACAACAAAAGGCCACTCCAAAATGCGCAGCCTTACTGTATTGGGGGGTACGGGGGGGTCCGAAAACCAGTCAGTATCTGGTGTGACCACCATTTGCCTCACGCAGTGCAACACATCTCCTTCGCATAGAGTTGATCAAGTTGTTGATTGTGGCCTGTGGAATGTTGGTCCACTCCTCTTCAATGGCTGTGCGAAGTTGCTGGATATTGGCAGGAACTGGAACACACTGTCTTATACGACGATCCAGAGCATCCCAAACATGCTCAATGGGTGACATGTCCGGTGAGTATGCTGGCCATGCAAGAACTGGGATGTTTTCAGCTTCCAGGAATTGTGTACAGATCCTTGCAAATGGTCGTGGATGAATGGCACAACAATGGGCCTCAGGATCTCGTCACGGTATCTCTGTGCATTCAAAATGCCATCAATAAAATGCACCTGTGTTCGTTGTCCATAACATACGCCTGCCCATACCATAAACCCACCGCCACCATGGGCCACTCGATCCACAACGTTGACATCAGCAAACCGCTCACCCACACAATGCCATACACGCTGTCTGCCATCTGCCCTGTACAGTGAATACATATGCTGAAAACAGCATAAAACTGTCTTGAATTATTCCCTTAATATTTCTCTTTAGATACTGTGTGTGTGTCTGTGTACAGCAGTAAACTGAATACAATGTTTATCTCTCCTTGTTCCAGATGATGAGAGAGATGAGAACTCCTGGCCAGCCTTGTGGACTGAAAGTCAGGCTAGGGAATTTAAAAACAGGCACTCTTAAATGTGCATTGAAAATTGCCAGCTGATAAAACCTGGACCATATTCATATAACATCTAAGGATAAATGTAGCTCTTAACTGGCTGAGTTCAACAGTAGAAAATCAGTCCAGTCTCCCCAGCTGTAAATGTCATTGGCTGTTAAAGTCTTGTGTTGCTTATAATAAATTAATAAATAATAATGTAATAATAATACGTTTCATTTATATAGCGCCTTTAAAACACCCAAGGACACTTTACGTAAGGTAAATAACAGATAGTATACAACATATAAACAGCCAAACAGCAGACAGAGGTGAAATAATATGCAATATATTATATATAGATTAATATTTAATCCAGACACGACGTAATAAACGCGGTGCATATGGAAGACTAGAGGTGATTGTAACCCTCATGGAAATGGCAGAAGTCTGCCGGGTAAACACGGGTTCTGAGGCTATACCGTGGACTTTACACGTATGGGAACCACTTAGGCCTCTACATATGGAACCCAGCCCTCTAGTGAGGGCCTGGCGCCGGACATTCCGCCACGTCTGGCTGCCGAGGGGACAGAGGAGCTCGACAGGGCCTACAGTACGGACACTCTGGAGCAGTTTTAGCAAGCCGACACTAA
>NW_015628751.1:89468-90116 GCF_001515625.1 Sinocyclocheilus rhinocerous | reverse complement strand
CAACTGGCAGTGAGAGGTTTCTGGAGAGGCAAACAGGTCTACCTGAGCGGCTCCGAAACGTCTCCAAAACAGCTGGATTCTCCATTCTCCCGGGAGAGTAGCTCGTATGCCCGTTGTACGTGGCCCCCCAGCTGGTGGTGGAGGCATCCGTGTAAACTACAGCATGCCTGGAGACCCGTTCTAGGGGCACTCCTGCCCGGAAGAACGTAAGATCTGACCACGGGGTGAAGATTTGACGACATGCCGGTGTAACTTGGACCCGGTGAGTGCCACACTGCCACGCCCACCTCGGGACTCGGTCATGAAGCCAGTGCCGAAGCGGTCTCTTATGCAATAGCCCTAGCGGTGTAAGTGCCGCTGCAGCTGCCATATGCCCCAGGAGCCTCTGAAATAGTTTCAGTGGGAAGGCATCCAGTGGTGGATGAAGGTTTCTTGCGTGTTCGGTCTTTTCAGCGCGCAGAGTTATTCAATGTAGGTTTAACTCAAATCTGACTCCATTTTAATATCTCTTAACTCTTAGGATCTGTATTATCTTTTAGTCTACTTTTGTAAGATTAAGACCATTGTACCACTCGCCCTGAGACTATTCAAATGATACCACACATGACTGTAAATCTTATTTGCATTCATATAGAACATTATACTATT
>NW_015628751.1:82673-89045 GCF_001515625.1 Sinocyclocheilus rhinocerous | reverse complement strand
GGCATCTTTAAAAAGACGATCCGTCGTCTTTACAAAGACGCACCCGCTTATTGTACTCTTTTAGAGAAATTGGCTCTTTTAGGGGAATGCTCTTTTACGTGCTGAGACGCACAGGGGAAACGGCCGTTTGCAGCACGACAGGGGGTAGTGCAGCCTGAAGTGCGCAACCCACTCGAGGCAGGCACGACCAACGCTGAAGCGCCGTCCGCCAACACAAAAAGCTCCCAAGAGCGCGCTAGACTCGCCACACACGAAGCAGTTTGGTAGGAGCAAAACGATGTTGTCGCTCGGTTCCGAAGTGAAAAGCTGGTATGCGTTGCACCGGCTGCCTTTTTATGCTCACGCTGTGATCAGCGGCAGCTGGATGCAATCATTGCATGCCAATGCGCATTGGCTCGTTTAGTTTACACTCCAAGTGGATTGGTCTCTCTAAGCGAGATCCCAATTCGTCGGTCACTGACGTGACTCGGAGTGACCGACTGTAAGGGAACAACAGTTTCAGCATCTTTGAAATTTAAAGATGTTTTTAAAAATTTACATGTTGTCACACAAGCAGTCTTTGGGAAAATGTACTCTTTGGCTTTACTGACTATTCTGACCAAGAGGAAGAGTATTTTACTTGATTAATTTACTTATACTGTTGACCAAATTTCACATTCATAAGAGTCAATTTACCAATAAGAAACCCAATTTTATGGTTTTGTTGACTGAAATATATAGGCCTATAGATACTGACAGTATCAGAAACTCTTTGAATAAGAAAGCTGTAAGAACTTTGAAAGCTTGTTAACTTTATATATTATATATTTTATATATTAAAAGGGTCATATGATGCGATTTAAATTTTTCCTTTCTTTGAAGTGTTACAAGCTCTTGGTGCATAAAGAAGATCTGTGAAGTTGCAAAGACTAAAGTCTCAAATCCAATGAGATATTCTGCTTGAGGAATTCGTCCAATCACAACGCACTGGATAGCTGGCCAATCAGAGCACACCTCGCTTTTTTAGAAGGATGAGCTTTGTAAAAATCGACGCGTTTCAGAAAGGTAAGGCATAGAGTAGAAACAATAATGTACATTATGTGGAAAATAATGTGTTTTTTTAACCTTAAACTGCATAAACACATTGCATTACACCAAATACACAAAATAATGTTATTTTAAGCAACGTCATATGACCCCTTTAATATATTTATTGGATTTTTATATGTATGTATGTATCTCTTGTATCTGTGTTTTGAATACTGTAATACTTACCTCCCCCCTGGCAACTTTTATTTGTTTATAATTTGTCTTTCTATCTTTTTTCTTTTCCTTTTCTTCTTATATTGTTTCTTGATAAAATGTTGGATGTTGAATTGTTGTAAAGCACATTGGTCAACTGTTTTTTTAGTTGTGCTATAGAAATAAAATTGACATTGACATATTGTTCTTTGAATAAAAAAAAAGTTAGTGGAATAGGGGGAATAAGGCGGGTTAAAAAAAATATTTATTTATTTTTTCGCTAAGCAGGTTTATAAAGGTCCTAGATAACGTCATTTCACAGCTCACCTTTCAAAAGCTTCGTTTTCATTTTTGTCAAAAATTAAATATGGCGCGACCCTGACTAAGCGGAAAGCAGAGACGTGCTTATTCACGCCTTGTTAATGTATTTCACTTAAAAAAAGGTATATAATGTATAATATATGTGTGACTCAAAGAATGCAATAACGTTTTGAAATCGAGTCCGTAAATTTAATCTGATTGCAGGAATTTGTTAACCTATTTCGTGAGATCAGTATATTGGCGATAATGCTAAGCTCTGCTGCTTTTAGCAAACATCCTGTTTCCATGGCAATTTTGGAACTACAACAAGAAGCGCCACTTGATTACGTCATAGAACAGGTATGCCGCTGATAATCCGAGATGTGGCCGAGCAGAAACGCGCCTAGAAACGATCAGTACAGACCACAGAAACACTGTCTACAGACACCAGTTCACATAAATAGACTATATTCATCGCGTGAGATACATACAGTTTATAGACACTATCTGTACAAAGCGTCACAGACACAGTTTGACAACAACATCTCACAGTACCAGTTACCGTACATCATGTCCACAGAAAAGAGAAATGTGCAGATGAAGTTTGACATCAGCTACACTGTCTCAAAGCTGAAGTGCTGGGATTTGAAGGGGTCTGAAGATATAACCGAGCCAGCAGGAAGCAGCAGTGGGAATGATCAGGGAGGCATGGACACTTCTCCTACAACCACTGAGAAGACCAGCCCAACAGGTGAATGTCAATAAAGAATTTGAGATACATATTACAGTGGAATGTAAATAGAAATGTGTACTTTGTTACTTAGCTCTGCATCAATACATTGTGCAGTTTGATTGCCATTATGCATATATTTGCATGCCATTCTGATAAGAAGGACAGTATTTAAATGAACCATTTATTTCCCAAACCCAATCCGTCCCATAGAGACTTAAATGCAACAACTGCACATTGGCCCTGTTAAAATCACCAATGTTCAAGCAGCACAACAGTAGGCCAATTTTATAAGATGGACTAGTTTTTAGTGTTTAATCTTTGGCTAGAGATGTTTAAATTAGCTTATTATTTGTTTGTTTGGTTTTCTTTTTCTTCTTCTTTTGTCAGAAAATACCAAAGTGAGGAAGAGCAACAAAATCTGTGCATTCTTCCAAAGAAGATGGAAGGCTGTGAAAAAAACTGTCCAGAAAAACAGAGTGGATCCCATTGGGATCTCAGCACAGCCTGATCCAGAAACATTGTGTGTCCCAGGTCCAAGCGATCCTAAACCAGAACTTCAGATGGATCTGGTTGATGCAGAACAATTGTGTGTCTCAGGTCCAATCTGTCCTAAAACAGAACACCAAGTGAAAACAGAGCTTTCAATATTACAAATGTATATCCCACAAAGCGCGATCCAACTTCAGGATCGCCTGGAGCAATGTACACTGGACTGGACACCTATCACCAAGGTCTGGTGCAATGTCTTCATTGGAAATGAGTAAGTCTACAACTCATTGAATGCCACATATAATACCAAACCTTGTGCTAAAGTAATAATGTTCTGCAGCAGTATGAACAGCAATCAAACACAATGCAGTTATATTTCTCTCACTGTCAGAGGTGTTTTATCCATTGTACATATTTATTGAAAGATTGGGGTGTGCTCAATCAGCTTCCTGTCTCAATCGCAAAATCCATTCAGCACACTGGAATCTTCGCTCCCTAAAAATCCCACAATGCACTACAAAAACCAAGGAGCAGAGCTATGTTCTTTTGACTGAAATTCGATCACATTTCTAAAGCATGAAACATAAATTGAACAAGCCAACTCAATAAACATGACACATCATAGAAGATTTAAAAAGACAAACCATAATTAAAAAACAACAACATTGCAATAACACACATTGCTAGACAGGTAGTAAACATAATCTACTTAATATTTATGCATACAATTTGGCAGAAATGTTGCAGGAACATATAAAAAAAAAATGCAGCATATAAAACAATGTCAACCTTTTTTTGATAAATACCTGCGGTGACGTTTTAAAACACGAGCGCATTGTCATGTCCCTGGAATCAGTGTGGAATCATTTAGTAATCAGTGTCCCAATGTGTAGTGAGCTAGAATCAATAAAAAAGTGCCCAAATTTGTGTACACGATTTACTGGTTCACTAGCTAGGGAGCTGATAATCTGATAAAATGTTACCCTAATCTAGCCTGTTGGGTTTTTGCACAGGAAGACAGCAAAGGACCGAGCAAAACTGAAAGAGATGGGTATTACCCACATCCTGAACGCTACAGCAAATGAGGAAGATCTTCATGGAAAGATCAGTTCAAGGGAGGAATATTACCAAGGCATGAGCATCACTTATTACAATGTGCCTGCAGTGGATGAAGACTGGTTTAACATCAGCGAGTACTTCTTCCCAGCTGCAGAATTCATCCACAAGGCCCTGAGTAACCCAGAGAGTAAGAGTTGACACACACACACCATTTATCATCTATTATTTATCAAGTGTCTTACGATGATAAATAGTCTGGGATTGAATTTGTTTTGAGTGTCTTTCTGTTTTACTTCCTCAGATAAGTTGTTAGTGCACTGCATACATGGTGTCAGCCGCTCCTCCACACTTGTTCTGGCATACCTGATGATCCACCATAACATGATGGTGGAGGATGCCATTGACCATGTCACAGACGAGAGATGGATTGGGCCCAACGTGGGCTTTTTGAATCAGCTGACAGTCCTCAATTCAGACCTCGTAAAGCAGCGAAAAATACAACTAAGAAAGCAGTTAGACAAATATAAAAAAACAAGCTGAAGCCTGTTCCAGAGCCATCGTGTGTCCCAGGTCCAGAACAAGAACCTCAAGGGAAAACAGAGCTTTTGCTGTTAAAAAAGCATATCCTTCAAAACATGATCCAACTGAAGCAATGCCTAGAAAAATGTGCATTGGACTGGACACCTGTCACTGAGGTCTGGCCCAATGTCTTTATAGGAAATGAGTAAGTCTACAACACTTTAACTGGCACATAAGTGACCATAAATTATACCAAACCATGTGATAGAGTAATAATATAATGCATCAGCATGAACAGGAATCAAACACAATGCATTTATATAATTCTGCATTTTAGTGAAAAACTAATCTAGGCTGTTGTGTTCTTGTGCAGAGAGACAGCAATAGACCGAGCCAAACTGAAGGAGATGGTTATTACTCACATCCTGAATGCTGCAGCTTTGAAGAAAAACCTGAGGGTCTTGTTAGGAATGCCAAGGAAGAAAGACCTAGAAGGAACAATCAGTACTGGGGCAAAATATTACAAAGGCATGAACATCGCTTACTATGGTGTGCCTGTAATTGATGACCACTTGTTTGACATCAGCAAGTATTTCTACCCAGCTGCAAAATTCATCCACCAGGCTTTGAGTAACCCAGAGAGTAAGAGGCAATGCACACACACACTATATATCATCTATAATTTATCATCTTATCATTTGTCCAACAGTGACGAACTGTCCAGCACTGAGTTTGTTTTGGGTTTGTTTTTTGTTTTTTCCTAGATACGGTGTTGGTTCACTGCATAGATGCCGTAAGAAGATCTCCCACACTTTTTCTGGCATATCTGATGATTCACCATGACATGATGGTGGAGGATGCCATTGACCACGTCATAAAGGTGAGACGCATCAGGCCCAACATAGGCTTCTTGAAGCAACTGACAATCCTCAATTCAGAACTTGTAAGTCAGCGAAAACTACAGTTTAAAACCAGACAGACAGAGATAAAATGCACAGATAAATAAATTCCATGAGCAAAATAAAAACAATTATAAAAAAATTACAAATACTTAATACCTTTGGACTGAAATGTAAATAAAAATAAATATAAAAAAATTACATTTTGCCTAAATTATACTTAAATGAGCTTTATTTTTTTAACTGTTTCTCTTAACTGTTTGTCAGAGCACTTAATCTTTCTTGGTTTTTAAAATAGCTCTAAAGCATGTGGGAACGCCTCTGCTGCTAATCCAATTATTGATGAATAATAAATAAAGAAGAGGGGATCGTAAATCGACCTCTTCAGGTCCATAAGCAATAATTTAAAAAAAATAAAAAAATCAGCTACTGTACATGCAGAAAAGCTAAAATGAGACGTTTGGGCATTTATCATATTTCTTTTATTTAATGTTTTTGCTAGTTAACTTAGGGAGTCCATTAAAGAACAACTGTGATTTTTATATCCCAGCTACAGAAGAAAGTTCACACTTTGTATGCCATGCATTAAGCATTTAAGAAAATTAATAGTAAAGTCCAATAAGTGCCAGTATACAGTTTATTAAACGAAATTAGCATAAAACATAAATAATTATAAACAGAGGCACATAAGTATGAACTGAAGTACATAAGTATGACATGAAAAAGTTGTATAAAAATAAAGCATATATCTTTGTTATGCACTGCTATTAAAACTATAGATGAAAAACAAAAATGTCTCTTCTGTTCTTGTTCAATATAGAGGAAAGTCTTCATGATCCTGTATACACACACAGATAAAATTACATAAGATCAAGACATTTATGCTCACATTTAAGGTCGGCATGAAACTGAAATTGCATCTTATTTAACTTTTATTTCCCTCTTTTTACTTCCCAGATATAGAAACGAAAAAAAAAAAAATGTAGTGTGGGACTCAGTTTGGCAGAGGGTGCGTGAGTAGGGCCTTTGTTGATGCTCTCGAACCGCCCGCTACTGCCAGCTGGTGAAGGAGGAGGATGAGTGAGGTCCGGTGTTGGCCCGTCCGCGACTCTCCGTGCCCTCCTGGGACCCAGAGATAGAGAAAACCGCTCT
>NW_015628751.1:82383-82631 GCF_001515625.1 Sinocyclocheilus rhinocerous | reverse complement strand
GATCATGACCACCCTCGTGCAGGTCCCTCAGTGCCTTGGTCTGATGAACCTGCAGTAACGCCATAGCGTGTAAAGCGGAGGCAGCTTCTCCACAGGCCGTATAAGCATCGTCGGACAGGCCAGACGAGTACCTAAAGACCCGGGAGGGGAGGCACGGTTCGCCCTGCTGGGTGGAGGCGGTATTAGGACACAACTGCATCGCAACCGACCGCTCCACCGGGGGGACCCTTGTATACCCCCTAGCTGCA
>NW_015628751.1:72695-82289 GCF_001515625.1 Sinocyclocheilus rhinocerous | reverse complement strand
ATTTTGAAACTTGTGAATCCATTAGAATCGTTAGAAGACAGAATCGCGATTCATATATGAATAGATTTTTACGTCTAGTTTTCTCTTCCTCTTCTCTAAAGCAGCGCAGCATGGCCTCGCCCCCTTTGCTGCGTGTTCCCGGAGGCGGGGTTTATGTAAAATTCTAAAAGGTTCTTGACGTAACGGACCCGGGAAGTTACTTGTTGTAGTCCCTTACCAGTCGTTTTTGTAGGCATTAAACTGCCAGAATTTTAAAAGACGATATCTCCGTTTGCATTGAACTTTCAGCTTCGTAACTTTGCAGATATTGTTTATGATCAAACAGCAACATTACAGACTAACTAACATTAAAAAAGTGAAATCGCAATCAACCACCCCTTTAATGATATATAAGTCTAAGTGAAACAAACACATACTTACCTTTATAACAAGTTGTTGTAGATGGGGAAAAGAGGGTTATCTCGTTGACAGTGAAGTTTACGAGCCCTCAAAACATCCCGCACACACTGATGGATATAAGCATACTGAGACTGCAACAGAGAAGTCCCTGATATTAGGGTGCTTATAAACCAATGCACACATTTCATTAAACCTACAGAGGCAAAATAGTGTAACTACATGATTATGCAATTCTGAAATCACTATGTAAACTGAATTTGGGTGATTTATTATGAAATTATTCGGGTGGCAATTATGAAAACTGAAATCAGGTGACTTAAAGGTGCAGTAGGAGATCTTGGAAAATGCTAACTTTAGCCTGATAGCACTGAAAGCGAACGTCCCACCCTCCCTGCAATCGCCATCCAAAGCCACGCCCTCTGAATGCATTTACGCTCACAGACCAGAACACCAGAGACAACATTACAATAGGCTACATCAGCGGTTCCCAATTCCAGCCCATGTTCCGAAGTGAAGTAAACTTCAACGGATTTCCCCTGCTCAGGGAGGAGGGAGCAATGAACACTGTGTAGGGATCATATAGATCGGAACACAGATCGGAACACTGTGTAGAGATCATATCCATCGGAACACAGTGAGTTGCACGTAGCTCACTTCTAACGAGCTGGTTATCTGAATCGCGAGGACTGGAATTTGGAACCGCTGGGCTACATCATGTGTCATTCACCGATGAGAAAACTTTAAAAGTACTACAATACTAGGAAGGAAGATTGGGTTGTTGATGTTTGTCTGCCACTCTCACTCTGTCTGCACAGCGTGCGTGAACGCGCTGATGACGTATCCTGTCTGCACGAACAGGGTGCACAGAGGTACGCAGATACATACTTTGACAGGCAGGTAGGAAAGTTAATTAAAACGCTCGGACCAAGCATTTTGATTGGACAAACATTTATTGGTCCTACGCCTTCCACAGAATATATAAATACAGATAAATACATTTAGACCACTTAACTTAATGATTGCTATCGGGATGTGAAGAGACTTTCAACCAGCATAACAAAAAATGTTTCTGAAGACAATCACCTATTGCACCTTTAAGGCCGATTCATGCCAAAGACGGCAACTCTAATTCTATGAGAACAGGGAAGTCCACACTACAACTATAACAACAGAAAATCAATCAAAAAGCCATTTTTCTCAGTTCCAGTGTTGCCATAGGTACTGTGTTTTGCCTGTGTAGGGCAGCAGTACTTTAGAGTGGACTTCAAGTGGAATTATTTCATTAAGCTGTGCTAGTCTGACACCAATATAAACGTGGCTGATGTCACTATACAGATAGACTCATACCTCAGTTTGTACCATGTATGAGCGATGCAGGCGTAGATCAAACACGCATCCATAAATGTCCACTGTGCAGTTCCTGTCAAGTTGCTGTAAAACACGATCCAGCACAATGAAAGTGCCAGTTCGGCCCACACCAGCACTGAGAGAGAGAAAAGCATATCCATTGTAAATATATTTTGAATGTGAACACCCTAAAATGTCCGTTAAAGATGTTTAGGTGATACACAGATACCTGCAGTGTACTACAGTGACTCCAGGACTGGTTGTCCTGTCAATGTAATCTCTGACTGTTCGCACAAACTGAACGAGTGATTGGGTTGTTTCCGGTACACCGTGATCTGGCCAAATGGTGTAATGGAACTGACGCACCATCCTGGGGTATTTCAACTGACCCTCCTGAAAAAAGACCTTGCATCATGTCGTCTCATCTTCCAAAACTATCCCAAATCTACTACTAGTTGCCATTTTATTCATTCATTCAGTCATTCATTTCTTCGTATATGCTTAAAAGAGTTTCTGTACAACTAAATTGCAAATTACAAAGTGCAAAAATAACTTTCAAAAACTGTTGAATCTTGCAAAGAAATGTCCAGGTCATACTTTACCCCTAAAAGAAAAGAAAAGAAAAATACAATTTTGTATGAAGAAAATGAAGCCTATTTTTTTTGACCGCTACAATAATTTACATTTACATTTCCAGATATTTTAACTGTAATACAATCATACAAATCATCCTGCGCACACTTTTTTTTAATTCACCTCAACAAAAACAGTTACAGTCATGATGTACATTTAGTATACTTTGAGGTTTAATTGTACTTTGTTTACATGTACACAAATTACTATAGTACACAGTGAGTAAATGAGCGAAAAACAAACAGTGAACATCATGTCACAATGCAAAAAAAAAAAAAAACTCAATGATTCTAAAAACATTTTTTTGTTTGTTTATATTTTTCTTTTGATTATGGAGTGAAATATGACCCAACATTTTTGTTTTACAATTTACCATTAAAAAAGACACACCATTAAGTAATAAATGGTTGTATTTCTGTTCAATATATCCATTTATTTGACACTTACACATGATATCTTGAAGTCCCGAATGGTCCACTCTGGGAGGATCTTCTCAGATTGCAGTTGCACAACAACATCACCATAATACAAAGGCTCACTGTCAGTTGGCCAGTATCGATCACACTTCACCTGAATCATAAACATATCCACAAAAATATGACATGAGACCAGCGCACACAGAGGCGGACTTAACCATTAGGCAAAGGCAGGCGACCGCCTTGGGCCCCCAAAAGCCAAGGGCCCCCTAAAATGCTTTTTATATGCGAGATGCGCGTTCAGTGCGGAAGCGCAACTGGTTGCTCTGGTGTTCATTACCACGACAACCGTCTGTGCGTCCGCGTTGAACGTGCTTCTTAGCAAATGTAGGGCGATGTAGAAAATGGGGACGGAATCCTGGAATCTATTCATAAAAACGGAATTTACTGTGTAACGCGGAATGTGACGGAATGAACGGCGCAGACGCGCGTTTCGTTTGCTATTTAAGCACGCGCAACGCTCGCGGTGTTCGTCTGTAGTAGCTAAATAGTATTTTTTGCCATTTAATATTCACATACACTAGTCCACATCGCTGTTTGATTGAAGTGTACTGAATTGCATTAAAAAAGAAAATAAAACTGAATCCAGAAAAATTAAAACGGAAAAAAAGATTTTGGAAAAAATAAAACTTAGGCTAATTTGGGAAAAATAATTTTCATAGGGCCTTACAAATATCATGCATGAAGCTATAATTTTAATACTAAGCAACAGTGCATATTATATAGGGCCTATTTTAATTTTTTTAAACGGCGCTCACTCGTTTTTGTGAAAGACCCAAGAAGGACCATGCACAGTCACTTTCCACACAGGCACACTTCATGTTTGGTTGAAATAATCCTTAAGCATGTAAATTTATAATTTCCTTCAGTTTAATTTAAATGTGCAATTAAAATAAATAAAAAATAAATGTATATTTTAAAGTTTAAAATTAGACAGCCTTGCGTTGTGTAGACAATTGCATAGTAAAAAATGACCCCAAAGCACCCCCTAGTGTCCAACCTACTCTACTACTATTATAACCTGTTTAAATGTGAACAAGGGATTTACAACATTAAAGAAATCCTTTATTTATAACATGTACATGAAAAATCTAAAAGATTAGACACAACTATGGGACACGATCGTGCAGCAGCGAGCAACAGTGAAAGGAACCTCAAGGTTGTAAATGTGTGAAATGTATAGGGCCCCATTCCTGTATTTTGCCTGGGGCCCCAAATCACTAAATCCGCCCCTGATCACAGGTCGAGAATAAGGAGAGATGACTGGCAAGACCATGCTGGAGTATTTGCTGCTCAACAGATCCTGAGCTCATTGACAAATATTTGATCTTGAAAGATGTGCTCCCTTTACACAGAGTGCGTGTGATCGCAAAATTGAAAGTGAAAGTAAGTGTTCATTCAAAAGCGATTTCAATACTCTGCATATTGTTTGCGTGAAAATTATTTACAATATCAGAATGTTTGCGGAAGCGGGATTAAAGGCCGTGATACACCAAGCCGCCTTCAAAGAACTAGCAGCGACGAAAGCCGACGATGTTGTCGCTTCACATCGGTAGCATCTGGAGCAAAAAGCTGTGCGTGCACACACCGAACAGACTACAGCTGACTGCAAACTAACACATGCATTCTCCACCTGCGTGAGAGGAATTAGCAGTCTATATCAGCAGCTATTAATACTAAATATTCGTGTTGAGCTCGAGTGCGCAGTCGAGTGCACCATCACTCGGTTACGAAAACAAAACGTTGTTCAGGGTTTATTCACCTCTTCAGCATGCTCTTTTTATTCAGCATGAACTTTTTACAAAACATCTGCATCAGCTTACTACAACATAGAAACGTAAACATGTAACAATATACGTCATCACTCCCATACCATAATACCTTCAAATAAAACAATAGGTAATTTGGCTGTTATCGTAATGCAATGTATAAGAGTGCAATAGTTAACAATTCATCATTCAAAAGAAGAAACCAAAACAAGGATATAAGATATACGAAATGTTAACAAAGCAGCACTTGCTTACCTTTTTGAATATCAGTTATATTGATAACTTTCTTCATTTTAATTGGCGCATGTTGTTATGAAATTATTCGCATATTGGAATGCTTGGGTAAGATCACGCAACATTAGAACAGCCTTCTGTCTGTGCCGCCTTCATTTACTTGCTCGTTTTCAACGCTTTCACTTTAATTCTCGGGCACCGACTCGTTCGCTAAACTGAACATCCAGTCAGAGTCTCACTCTCACCGATGGCCCAGACGCAAACTGCCGCAGACACAAGGAACACACCAAACCAACTAGCCCGACAGACGCTCGCCGACGACCGACCGTCAGCTTGGTCTGTCCCGGCCTTAAGAAACTAGGCTTGTGTTAATGTTGTAATCACAGAGAAAAGACTCCCAAAACCATTGTGAGCCTAAGGTTATCATAAACTAGTTGTGCCAAAGGTCTCTCCAGTCTATTCTGGCTCACAATGCTTTTTGGAAATGCGGCCAACTGGCATAAAATTAGCTTGATGTTGGACATTTGATATTCACAAAGTTTAGGGACCATCTCAAAAGTTACATACAACATTGGTATACATGTTTTGGTATACACGTTAGATTTTTGATAAGCCTGTGTATAAACTGTCAAATCATATCTAAATATGGCTAAATATACCTGACTCATAGATGAACAATGTACAGTTGGTTTTATGACCAAGTCATTCTCTCCAAATTCTATTAAAGTTAGAAACATGTATACCAATGTTGAAATTATCTGTAGAGATGGTCCCTAAACATGTGATATAAAGCCATCTTTAATGTCAACTGCCAGTGGGCTGCATTTCCAAAAAGCATTGTGACCCTGAGTAGACTGTAGAGATTTTTGGAGCAACTTCGCAACAAATTTTCCACACAATTCTTTTGGGAGTCAAGATTTTATCGTTGATTACAAAATGAATACAAGTGAAAATGAATACAAAACTATCCAAGTGTCATGTCTTGGGTATTCTTTAGTCTTTGATGCTACAAAGGCTGCATATCTCAGCTGCTACATCATCAAAATTTGCTGAAGGCCATAAATAAAAATCCTTTATTCAGCTGCATTTGAAGGATTCATGGGATGTATCCTTCGCAACCTTCAATCACCCACAATTATTTGTACACATTCACAAAATTAAACTGACGAAAAACGAGTCAGAATTGAACTTATCTCAATTTATTATGAAATTTAAGACAAAAATAATGTTAGATTACTCACTTAAATCTAAACTGCCAATAACAAGCCACTGGGAGACTGTTGACAGCTGTGATTCATTGTATTGCATTAATAGAAAGCCAAATAATATAAAGATTTTTTTAGTGATTTGTGTGATTTGTTTGTTTGTGAGTATTTTTTCCAAAATTAAGTTATATTACTATTTTGGTGCCAAGATGGTAAGGTTGGAAACATGTGTGACATAGACACACTTACTAGACTGTCTCATTTTAGTGGTTAATGCCGAGGAGGACTTGAACCTACAAGCCTCCCAATAACTGAACTAGGATTGACGCAGCATCGGTAGGATGCAGCTTTCCATTTGAGGAGCACCCAACCTAGAATCTCATCAACAATGTTGATGGTTTCGGGCTTAACGACGGAACTGTCAGGATAAGTAGCTCAATTCAGTTGCTATAAAATAATTTGACATAATAATGTGAATCGGGAAAAAAAATGGTTTGGAGCTTTGCAGTTGATCTCACACATCCCACAGCAAACTATGATCTCTATCGTTAGTTTGATCTGGCGCTTCTGTGTAAGCTCTCAACCAGTGATTCACCGGAGCCTCCCTCATTTCCTCATTCAAATAAATAAATGAATATATTTGGAAATAAATACATATGGTAATAAATATATAAAAAAACAAACACATGAATTTATATATTTAAATATAAATAAAAAGTTGATTTATTTTACTGCTATTTATTTATTTATCATTTCTGCAGGTTTGGTCCTCCATACAGTAGCACATTAATGTTTTTTTTTCTTTTACATGAAAGTCTCAGTGATTAGAGCTCAAGTGAAATTGGCTGTAGCAAAAAGTGTCATCATAAAGGACGTCTATGCAAACATGGATGAGTCTATGTCTCTATGGCCATCTTATATGCAAAAGGTGCTCATTCGTAAAGCAAAACATGTCGTGACTCTGATGTAATTGCTGAGATTCTTTTAGAGCTGTCAGATTAGGATGTGAGTGCAGTGGAGCATAAAAAATTCAATTTGCAGTTTTTCTCACCTGGTGGGTCACGGAGTGTGCAGTCAAAGAAACAAGATAATTCTATGACTTTCTGATGTGAGACCTTTATTTTGAACGTCGAGCGTGAAAGCAGTTGACAGTTCAGTCAGAGGGCAGTTAAAGTAAAGAGTGGGAAAGAAAACCGTGTTGTTTACAAATAGCTATGAATTATTGGGTATCTTTAAAAGGACATAGGGATATACACCCAAATAAGTCTGTGTTTCATGAGAGTTGGGAACATACCCAAGACTAAATCAAAAGAATAGGATGGACAGGAAATAGAATGGCCCAAATAAAGGGTATAGATCAGTCGAAATTCTCTCATAGTGTGCCATTACCTGAAGTGCCTCCATGGTTATTTCCTATGCCTTGTATAGATACTCACGTTCAAGAACTAATTAAAGAAAATAAGGACTCGTCAGTTGAACATTTAGTAAATCAATTTATAAAACAAAAATACAGCAATATTTTTACAGATGGTTCAAAGGACCCAGAATCTGGAAAAGTAGGAACAGCAATATATGTTCCAAAGTACCAGGTAGCTATCAAAAAGAGAATTTCAGATAATTTAATGGTATTTACAGCTGAGCTTGTAGGAATACTGTATATCTGGCTCTACAGTGGGTGGAAGAAGTGAGGCTAGACAAGGTAGTCATATGCAATGACTCTTTATCAGCTCTAAAAAGTCTGATGTAGACAATTGCATAGTGAAAATTACCCCAACGCACCCCCTAGTGTCCAACCTACTCTAATACTATTATAACCTGTTTAAATATGAACAAGGGATTTATAACATTAAAGAAATCCTTTATTTATAACATGTACATGAAAAATCTAAAAGATTAGACACAACTATGGGACACGATCGTGCAGCAGCGAGCAACAGTGAAAGGAACCTCAAGGTTGTAAATGTGTGAAATTGTATAGGGCCCCATTCCTGTATTTTGCCTGGGGCCCCCAAATCACTAAATCCGCCCCTGAGCGCACATCACCAGCAAAACAGCACCAGAAGCCTCTACACTCACCATGCCCCTCTCCACACACTGGGTCACCATTACAAGGCTGTGCACTTTTTGTTCCCACACCATGCGCCAGAAATCATCCTTGGTACCTGGGAGAGGCCCTTGTGTGGCAATATACTCCCATCTGAAATTGTTTCCCTGTTAAACAGACAAGAGAAATACTTTTGAGTCTGAGGACAAAAAAGGATACTGTCACAACCCTAACTTTCCATGAACAGGGTACAAATATTTAGTTTATTCTTTTGAAAGAAATTGTCAGTAAATGAGGTGGTCGACCATAAACCTGTAAATGTTGACTTTCAACCTCAGGAGGATAAACTAAATTTTATATGAGCAGTTTTTATGACATTTTCTATTCATTTTCTAGTTTCTGTGGTTATTGAAGCCCTGTTACCAAAACCAAATCTGAATACAGAGTGAAGCGCTGATATGGGCAATTTAGTTTTGAATAAACACCAAAGTAAAATAGACACACACACACACACACACACACACACACACACACAAATCTATTACATATTGAGTAACAGGGTTAAAAGTTTCTGTCTTTCACAGTTATAAGCTGTCTCTCGGTATGTTAGAGATGTTTTGTGACTAATCATGCAGTCATTACTAAATTTATATTTAGTTAAAGGGTTAGTTCACCCAAAGATAAAAATTAGCCCATGAATTACTCACCCTCAAGGCATCCTAGGTGTATATGACTTTCTTCTTTCAGACGAATCCATTCAGAGTTATATAAAAAATTGTCTTTGATCTTCCAAGCTGTTTAATAGCAGTCAGCGGGTGTTGCAGTTGATCAGTCCAAAAGAAGTGAAATAAAGCGCATCCATCCATAATAAAAAGAGCCTCACACGTCTCCGGGGGGTGAACAAAGGACTCCTGTAGCGAATTACGTAATAATCAATTTAATCTAGCTTGCGCTCACTGTTGTACACGGAAGCAGCTCCGGGCGTATGACGTAGGACGTCAGCGTTGTGTTTATTATGGATGAATGCGCTTTATTTCACTTCTTTTGGACTGATGAACTGCAACACCCGCTGACTGCCATTAAACAGCTTGGAAGATCAATGACAATTTTTAATATAGCTCTGATTGGATTCATCTGAAAGAAGGAAGTCATATACGCCTAGGATAGGGTGAGTAAATAATGGGCTAATTTAAATTTAAATTTAATTTAATTTAATTTAAATTCAGAGGGAAAAAAATATTCGTTTGATCCTTTTTTTTCGCACAATAACTTACAGGGTGGAATGGTTGAACTTGATGAATGCAGGTAATGAACAGTGTGTTGAAAAATTGAGAAAATGGAATGAGATTAATTTACTTCTCTTCCCATCATGCAGTAGAAATGGTCTAAATGTCAGAAAATCAATCAAATGTCACTTCCTGTTTGTAACAATTTGAAGAAATATTATATTACAAATCGTGTGGTAATAAAAACTAAAAAAAAAAAAA
>NW_015628751.1:66355-70096 GCF_001515625.1 Sinocyclocheilus rhinocerous | reverse complement strand
TTGAAAAAATATTATATTACAAATCGTGTTGTAAAAAAAAATGTAAAAAAAAAAAAAAAAAAGTAAGTCAGTGGGGTCCAATGTTGTTTAGGACCTCACTTATTTTCACTGTATGGTCAAAACAAAAAGAAAAAAGATAATATCTTCCCATGTGTTCCATAGAAGCAAGAACATCACACAGCTTTGAAATGACATGAGGGCAAGTTTCAAACCAAAAGTAGTGATTGTACTGTGAGATCACATGACCAGATGAATACTAGTCACTTGATCTTAGTAACCTTACTATTATCATGGAAAGCTGGAATGGTCGACAAAAAAAAAAAAAATGAAGATAAAATATATAATTTATTTGAAATTTATTTTTGGGGTGGAGGTGCTGGGGGTGTTGAATACTGCATTTCTATGATCGGCAACCAAAACACATGAAGCTGAATGAAGCTGTGTGCACGCTGCTAGTTGTCAGTAGGGATGCACGATAAATCGAAATGGAATCGAGTTCGCGATTCGACAGAAGCTGCAATTGTCATGCGTATCTTTCAGTGAAGCACGGTTCTGTGATCAGCAGTAAATCTGTGTAAGAAGCCACATCATCTCGCAGAAGGATTTATTTCAAACACTCGACTGACATTATGAAGTGAGTTTGGAGTAAAAATATGTTATTAAATGTGGTATTTTCACATGCTTTCAGATGGAGCAGCATTTACTTCACAGAGCTACCGTAGTTCACTGAGAAGCTATGCAAACAGCTTTCATAATCACAAAAGATTTCTTCGATTTCAGAATCGTGCAATAAAATCGTCTGCGATTTTTTTGCGTAACTTGTCAGTGAACTACGGCTATGTGTAGTAAATTCTGCTCCATCTGAAAGCACGTGATGATGATTTCCTGCTGATTACAGAACCGGCATTACTATCAAAATGCGCATGACAATCGCATTCGATTAATCGTGCAGCCCTAGTTGTCAGTATAAAATCCTCAATAAAACTCCATCTTTTACGATACACCACACAACCCACAATTCCACCCAGTCTTTAGCCAAGCCATTGAACAATCATATGAAGAACAACTCACAGGTATGCAGTTAGCATTGATGTAGTCTGAACAGGGGTCATCCTCCAAGTAAGACAGTCTTACCCGCGTTGAGTCGTCTACAGTTAATCAGTAAGGAGGTTAATGAGCAGAGGGAATAGACTACAAGTATATAACATTTTAATAAAAAATAGTTACAAAAATAAACAAAATAAATGTATTATTTAATAAAAAAAAAAAAATTACAAGTTTAGAATCAAGCTGCTTTGCATTTGAAAAAGCACTAACTATACTGGTATAAGTAGTAGTCTAGTATGCCTTGAGATGTAAATATGTAATACTTGTATTTTACTTACAGTATCATTTGTCTTTACTTACAGGGCAGTATATTGTTGTAGCGATTTTTGCTTCGGTTCCCAGGTAGATGTGCAGCATTCTGAGTTTGGGTCCGTCCCACATCCTTTAGGCCCTTTTCAACATTGGGTAAATGTTGATGCAATAATCAATAATGCATTCAGATGATAAAGTTCAGCTTATTTGCTGAAAAATGTTTATTTAGATTAAAGTGGAAGGATGTCTTGACTAGGCTATCAAGTCTACTATTCTGTTACTGCTTTGATACTTAGATATTTAGTGTTTGATTTTGTTATATGCAGTGTATTACCTCAAACTCTTCAGATAGAAGGTAACTGCAATCAGCTTGAAGTTTAGCAAGATGAGACTCAAACTGGGCTGCTTGGACTGGGCTAGTGCATAATAGTAAACATTCTAAATCAATAACATTCATGCTTATAATAATAATGTTAAAAATAAATGCTGCAATAAGTCATTTATGAACAAACTTGTTTTTGAGGAGTTTAGGCTCAGTGTTTTGTCTTCGCAAAGATGTCAGTCGTACAAAATATGATTTATAAATATCATTATTATTTATTTTCCTCTCATTAAAATAAAGAGAATGTAAGTATTTTGGTACCTCCTTATGCCTGAGCACATCTGTGAGGTAGGCAGCGCCTTCCACATGCACATTTTCATCACTGGACTTTCCTGCACGGCTCTTGAAGAACAAACAGACACAAATAAACATCAGCACAGTAACAAACATTGTGTGTTAACAAAAGTGTTTGTGTGTACTCACATTTTGTGAGCCCTCTTTCTGTAAATGAGTAAGGCAGTCAGAGCAAGCATCATGGCGACTAGAAACATAGCAGCGGTGATTCCTCCTGTGAGGCCATTTCGTGGTGCTGAATGACAAAAACATGAGAAATTACACTACTTAAAAAAAAATAGGTAGGAGTCATGGCACAGTGGTATTGCAAATGGGGAACTGGTTTGAATCTGACCTGTGTCATGTTCTCATCTCAACAATCCTAAACTCAACTGTCCTGCTGATACTTAACACTAAAAAAACATCAGTGTTCTTACCTGATTGAGTTAATAATGGGAGGGAAAGGTAAGTGTCGGTGTAAAGGGGATGCACACATTCTTTGTTCTCTTCATCAAACAATTGAGTGAAGGCACGGACACTTAATCTGAGACAGTAAAGTAAGAATATTTAGAATTACACATCTTAAACCTGATTTGAAAATGATTTCAGTTAAAAATAAAAATGTTGTCCTCATTTACTCATATTCATATCATTCCAAACCTGTCACATTAATATAATATTTTAATGCTATATTATTTTAGCGTAATCACTTTTTGGTCATTTTTAGAGCTTGACAGGACCCATCAACATTCTCTGTCACTGTACGAAAAAGAACACCAAGAACATTATTCTAAACATCTCCTTTGATGTTCCACAGACGAATGAACGTCAATCAGGTTTCGAATAATATGAGAGTGAATAAATAATGACAGTTTAGGTATGATATTCACTAGCATTTTTTAAAATACTTATCAATTTTGTTATGCTGCAGCATACAATTTTTAATATGAAGACAATCTTCTTTTTAATAAAACACACTTGACATTGAGATGGATGAACATTACAAACAAATATTACATAAAGCTATTCAATAGTACCGATATGAGGTTCTGGGTCTGAGCGGCCCATCACAGAAATGCGTTCCATGTTGGATAGATTCTGGATCCCATTTGCAAGCTCCCCCTAGACGTTTCATCCCTGCTCCGAGGTTTATCTCAAAAACACGGATCTTGCTGTCAGATCCCTTGGCACACAGGCTATGAAAGTAGCCGGTCTGGTATGCTTTGATGGAGCGGTTTTGTCTGTAGTCTAGATAAGATGGCAAAGGATGTCTTTGCTCTGGGAGGATATTGTCAACATCTGTAAATGAAATGAAACAAGACTGGATTCAGTTTTACGGAGTTAAAGGGTTAGTTCACCCAAAAATGAAAATTCTGTCATTAATTACTCACCCTCATGTCGTTTCAAACCCGTAAGACTTTCGTTCATCTTCGGAAAACAAATTAAGATATTTTTGATGTAATCTGAGAGCTGTGTGACCCTGCATAGACAGCAATACAACTTAAATGTTCCCAAGTCCAGAGACGTAGCAAGGAGATCTGTAAAATAATCCATGTGACATCAGTGGTTCATCCGCAATTATACGAAGCTACGAGAATACTTTTTGTGCGCAAAAAAAAAAAGACTTTATTCAACAATTCGTCTCCTCCGCATCACCCTGTAGCGCCATTTTGGAGAATATCCGCCGGACGTAAACAACGTATGCTGTTCTGTGTCAGCTGCATCAC
>NW_015628751.1:56901-65808 GCF_001515625.1 Sinocyclocheilus rhinocerous | reverse complement strand
ATATATATATATATATAACATTTTAATAAAAAATAGTTACAAAAATAAACAAAATAAATGTATTATTTAATAAAAAAAAAAAAATTACAAGTTTAGAATCAAGCTGCTTTGCATTTGAAAAAGCACTAACTATACTGGTATAAGTAGTAGTCTAGTATGCCTTGAGATGTAAATATGTAATACTTGTATTTTACTTACAGTATCATTTGTCTTTACTTACAGGGCAGTATATTGTTGTAGCGATTTTTGCTTCGGTTCCCAGGTAGACGTGCAGCATTCTGAGTTTGGGTCCGTCCCACATCCTTTAGGCCCTTTTCAACATTGGGTAAATGTTGATGCAATAATCAATAATGCATTCAGATGATAAAGTTCAGCTTATTTGCTGAAAAATGTTTATTTAGATTAAAGTGGAAGGATGTCTTGACTAGGCTATCAAGTCTACTATTCTGTTACTGCTTTGATACTTAGATATTTAGTGTTTGATTTTGTTATATGCAGTGTATTACCTCAAACTCTTCAGATAGAAGGTAACTGCAATCAGCTTGAAGTTTAGCAAGATGAGACTCAAACTGGGCTGCTTGGACTGGGCTAGTGCATAATAGTAAACATTCTAAATCAATAACATTCATGCTTATAATAATAATGTTAAAAATAAATGCTGCAATAAGTCATTTATGAACAAACTTGTTTTTGAGGAGTTTAGCCTCAGTGTTTTGTCTTCGCAAAGATGTCAGTCGTACAAAATATGATTTATAAATATCATTATTATTTATTTTCCTCTCATTAAAATAAAGAGAATTTAAGTATTTTGGTACCTCCTTATGCCTGAGCACATCTGTGAGGTAGGCAGCGCCTTCCACATGCACATTTTCATCACTGGACTTTCCTGCACGGCTCTTGAAGAACAAACAGACACAAATAAACATCAGCACAGTAACATTGTGTGTTATTAAGTATTTTGGTACCTCCTTATGCCTGAGCACATCTGTGAGGTAGGCAGCGCCTTCCACATGCACATTTTCATCACTGGACTTTCCTGCACGGCTCTTGAAGAACAAACAGACACAAATAAACATCAGCACAGTAACAAACATTGTGTGTTAACAAAAGTGTTTGTGTGTACTCACATTTTGTGAGCCCTCTTTCTGTAAATGAGTAAGGCAGTCAGAGCAAGCATCATGGCGACTAGAAACGTAGCAGCGGTGATTCCTCCTGTGAGGCCATTTCGTGGTGCTGAATGACAAAAACATGAGAAATTACACTACTTAAAAAAAAATAGGTAGGAGTCATGGCACAGTGGTATTGCAAATGGGGAACTGGTTTGAATCTGACCTGTGTCATGTTCTCATCTCAACAATCCTAAACTCAACTGTCCTGCTGATACTTAACACTAAAAAAACATCAGTGTTCTTACCTGATTGAGTTAATAATGGGAGGGAAAGGTAAGTGTCGGTGTAAAGGGGATGCACACATTCTTTGTTCTCTTCATCAAACAATTGAGTGAAGGCACGGACACTTAATCTGAGACAGTAAAGTAAGAATATTTAGAATTACACATCTTAAACCTGATTTGAAAATGATTTCAGTTAAAAATAAAAATGTTGTCCTCATTTACTCATATTCATATCATTCCAAACCTGTCACATTAATATAATATTTTAATGCTATATTATTTTAGCGTAATCACTTTTTGGTCATTTTTAGAGCTTGACAGGACCCATCAACATTCTCTGTCACTGTACGAAAAAGAACACCAAGAACATTATTCTAAACATCTCCTTTGATGTTCCACAGACGAATGAACGTCAATCAGGTTTCGAATAATATGAGAGTGAATAAATAATGACAGTTTAGGTATGATATTCACTAGCATTTTTTAAAATACTTATCAATTTTGTTATGCTGCAGCATACAATTTTTAATATGAAGACAATCTTCTTTTTAATAAAACACACTTGACATTGAGATGGATGAACATTACAAACTTCAATGTAAGGTAATACAACAAATATTACATAAAGCTATTCAATAGTACCGATATGAGGTTCATCTCCTTTGATGTTCCACAGACGAATGAACGTCAATCAGGTTTCGAATAATATGAGAGTGAATAAATAATGACAGTTTAGGTATGATATTATTCACTAGCATTTTTTAAAATACTTATCAATTTTGTTATGCTGCAGCATACAATTTTTAATATGAAGACAATCTTCTTTTTAATAAAACACACTTGACATTGAGATGGATGAACATTACAAACAAATATTACATAAAGCTATTCAATAGTACCGATATGAGGTTCTGGGTCTGAGCGGCCCATCACAGAAATGCGTTCCATGTTGGATAGATTCTGGATCCCATTTGCAAGCTCCCCCTAGACGTTTCATCCCTGCTCCGAGGTTTATCTCAAAAACACGGATCTTGCTGTCAGATCCCTTGGCACACATGCTATGAAAGTAGCCGGTCTGGTATGCTTTGATGGAGCGGTTCGAATAATATGAGAGTGAATAAATAATGACAGTTTAGGTATGATATTCACTAGCATTTTTTAAAATACTTATCAATTTTGTTATGCTGCAGCATACAATTTTTAATATGAAGACAATCTTCTTTTTAATAAAACACACTTGACATTGAGATGGATGAACATTACAAACAAATATTACATAAAGCTATTCAATAGTACCGATATGAGGTTCTGGGTCTGAGCGGCCCATCACAGAAATGCGTTCCATGTTGGATAGATTCTGGATCCCATTTGCAAGCTCCCCCTAGACGTTTCATCCCTGCTCCGAGGTTTATCTCAAAAACACGGATCTTGCTGTCAGATCCCTTGGCACACAGGCTATGAAAGTAGCCGGTCTGGTATGCTTTGATGGAGCGGTTTTGTCTGTAGTCTAGATAAGATGGCAAAGGATGTCTTTGCTCTGGGAGGATATTGTCAACATCTGTAAATGAAATGAAACAAGACTGGATTCAGTTTTAAATATCTTAATTTGTGTTCCGAAGATGAACGAATGTCTTACGGGTTTGAAACGACATGAGGGTGAGTAATATATGACAGAATTTAATTTTTTGGGTGAACTATCCCTTTAAGACATAACCACAGACAAATAGCAATAATATTGGCATAAATTCTGCTAAACTCAGTTGAAGAAACTGAGATTAAAAATGATTGGTACCATTTGACTCAGTGACAATTACTGTGAAGAAACGAATAGCTCCATTAGCATCACTGAACCAGCTGCAGTTGAACTTAAACAGGATGGTGAAATGGCTGATGATCGTGGATTGCTCACTGACCCGTACTGTCACCGGTGGGACAGGGGGCCCTGAAAAACAAATATGGACCTCTTGAGATGCTGTCGTAGCATTTCGGCAAATTAGGTATATCTAAATTATATATTAGAAGTATTCTTTATATAATTAGTCAGTTAAAAGCTGGAATACACTTCACAACTTCACAAAATATGGAACAGATTTTAAAACACTCGAAATAAAGAATGCAAAAGAAGTGCTGCACGGGGTATTGGGTTTCTAGTCTCGGTGCTCTTTGGGTGCAAGGGATGATTCAACTCGTAAGAATAATAGTAGTCCAAGGCACTCGAAACTTATTCAAAAATTTTTTAAAAGCCTTTATTTCATCATGGCTATAAGTTTTAAGAACAGGTGACAAGTACACATTGTCACCTGTTCTTAAAACTTATAGCCATGATGAAATAAAGGCTTTAAAAAAAATTTTGAATAAGTTTCGAGTGCCTTGGATTACTATTATTCTTAAGATTTTAAAACACTTGCCATAATACACCTGCTTACTTTGTAAATGGTTAAAGAGAAAAACTGGGCATCATACACTAAACGACTGAAGATCACACGGTACTAGACTTTTAAAAATTGTTCCAAAAGCAGCAAACTCACAAAGAAAAGTGTGCCTTGTTGCTAGGAAATGCACGACAAATGAAAACAATATGCATTCTAAAATTGGATCAAAATATCAAACATGATTGACAGCCTTCGAATCGACTGAAAATCTGGGCAGAAATCCGTGCAAAAGTCATATATCATATTCCAGCCTTACCTATGTAATTCTTTTATTCAAATTTTGTATTCTAAAAAAAGTAGTTTTATTTTCATGGAGTGGGTCACCCCTCATAATGGCTGCCATGTTGAGATCACATTATGCAGTGATGTAGAGCAACAAAGTGACCATAAGTCATTCATTTTCAGTGAGAGTTGGTGATTTCAAGAAGAAAGAGCAAGCTCACTTACTGTCGATCATAGTGATAACGCTGGTTTTTGAGGTTGGACTCTGCTTGTCTCCAGACATCACTGTGATGTAGATGGTGTAGTTTCTAAAGGGTTCCAGCCTGTCAAAATGCTGCGAGAGAGCATCATGTCCCAGTGTGTAGGTGTACACTGGCATCCTGGACCCTTGTTTGTGGCATTCCACAACATAAGAGTCGTAATCAGACTCTGGGGGTGCCCAGGAGCAGGAGACAGAGGTGGAGCTCAGGGGGAAACAGTGGATGTTTTGAGTTGGATGTGGAGCTATAGAGAAAAGGAGTCTCTTATGAACACTTTTGTGAGTAAATATTCCCAAAGTCATTCTCCAAAACCTTCACCCTCTCTGCTCCTCCCTAGTGGAATGAGCTGCCAACCTCCAACCGAACTGCTGAGAACATCACATCTTTCAAGAAGCACCTAAAGACACCCCTCTAATGCAAGCCTTTAACCACTCCACACACTTAAACCAATGGTCTTGCTTGTAAGTCGCTTTGGATTAAAGTTATTTGCATGTCATGTTTGTGTATCTAAAACCACAATCCAGAACTCACACACTTTTCCATAATTTTCTTCATTATGAACTGAATAAGAAAGCAGAAACAGCTAGTGTCCTTCAAAACCCAGGATAGAATGCTTTCAATTCACGCCCACATTTTGCTTAAATTGGTCCCAATTTTATACATATTTTTATCGACACTCAAACCTCCCATATACTATGGCTGGAAGTTGATCCAGAGTGTGTACATTATCTTAGTTACCAAACTACTACACATTCCAGAAGAGCTGGGATGGGAATGATTCATTGTGATTTGACACTTTTGATTCTCTTCAGCAAAAACACTCAATCAGATTCATTATTTGCTTCATTACTATTTTTTGTTGGATACATCATTACACCAGCAGGTGGCGACCAGTGAGTGTTTTCAAGTGAGTGAGTTTTCATAATACGGATAATTTGAACTAAACCATTTGAACAAATACAGACATTTTTCTTAGGCCTCAAAACAGTTCATTTGGAATTGACTCACTGAAATGATTCTGAAAAACTGGAATCAAGCCGGTTTCAAAAATTCTGGAATTAAGGAGCCATATACAAATCAAAACCCACAGGTTTTTAGGTTTTACTATTCTATCATGGTTAGATTTTAGTGTTTTTTCATCGGGTTAATCACATACTTCAATACTTAATCATTCTTTTCATTTGTTTAAATACTATACTGTAGGATGTAAAACTGGCCACAAGTGACTTTTAGCAATCCTGGTGTGATCTCGAGTGGTCGATGAATCTGTACTCACGGACTCTGATTGTGTGGTAAACAGGACTGCTGTAGGTCACAGGACCATGTTTCGTCCCACTGACAGTCCGAAGGCTGATATTATAGAGCCGCCCTGGACAAAGTCCTTCCAGTGTACGCCAAGTGGGATGAAGAACAGAAACATGAAGTGTGTCCTGAGGAAACCATGTCACTTCAAAATCATCATAGTCTCCTGAAACTGGGACACGCCACTTTATCTCCACTGAGCCGGTAGAACTGCTGACAGACACTGATGATGGCGGTGCAGGAACTGTGGTGATATAATAGGAGTAATTTAGCTTTCAGAACTGTAGTGCATTGGTTTTTGCAAAATGTCCAAGATGTGCTTTAGCTGCTGAGTTTCAAAAAGACCACAAATCAGTATAAAAGCATCGCAGAAGATTCATTGATATGACTTGGACACTATATTTCAAGTCTTTTCAGCTTGTATGATGCTTTGAATAAGGAAAAGATCCAAATTTTACACTACAGTCATTATCCACTGAAAGTGAATCACAGAAGAAAAGCTGAGAGCTGCAGCATGGAAAAAGATTTTCAGCACAGGCATACGGTTGCATACTGCAAACTGTTTCAAATATAGAAACATTTTAAATGAAATTGCCCCGTCACTATGGCATTAGATCAGTTATAATGTGAAACATATCTTCAGGGCTTTATGATTTGCAGCAGCACTGACCTGTACGCCCTACTGCAGTCGTAGTGTTGGTCAGATCTTCACTCCAGCTCTGAAGGGTAACAGAATAAAGCCGACCAGCAACCAGCCCATGGAAGACCACCTGTGTGCTCTCTGGACCCAACCGCTGTTCAGAGCCATCTACAGTGACTGAATATCCAGTAAGTCCTCCAGGACCACGCATCCAGCTCAGAAGAAGACTGTCCATTTGACCCTGATTCTCAACATGGAGTTTTATTACAGAGGCAGGAGCTGTAAAAAACAAACAAGACTTTAAACAAAAAACAAAGATAATTTTTTTTTCTTTTAAATAAGAGAAATTAGAAAGGGTAAAAGTCAGAAGTTACCTTAAATTAGGAGGTCAGGCCTAAAATTTTAACGAAAGTGAGAAAAATGCTACAGGCTTTCACTGTTCATCTAAATTTTGATATACTATACAGTAATATCAAATTAAATTCTACACCTATTCTAGTTTTGTAAATTGGTACCTTTAGAAGTGTATGTTGTTGTATATTGTGAATTTCAGTATAGTTTTATTCAGTTTTTGTTCATAAACAGTTTTTAGTTTGTTTGTACCTTCGGAAAATGAGAACTTTTGAGTAGTTAGATATTTTACATGCCAATCAGACAGCCATTTATTGTTTAATAGCACAGAATACTGAAAATCGGGTTTGGGAGAATTAATTAACTAACTTCGACCTCCTAGCACTGTTTGAAACTATGAAAACTAAAGTCATCCTATGTAATTTTGTTCAGTTTTTATACATATTCTAGCACACATTCACATTTTTTTTTTTTTACTCTTTTGCGAACTCCTATTACTGTTACGTTTTACTTTAGTCAGATATATTTTACTTCTAATTTTAGTTTTTGTAATAATTTTTTACAATAATATCTTTGATATATACTTATTTGGTTTTTAACTAATCAAATATGAAGGGAAACTAAACCTGCCATCATAAAGGTCAAACTGCTCCTAAAAATCAAATCCAGGGAGCAAGTATTGGTTGTTAAAGGGGTCATATGATGTTGCTAAAAAGAACATTATTTTGTGTATTTGGTGTAATGAAATGTGTTTATGCAGTTTAAGGTTCAAAAAACACATTATTTTCCACATACTGTACATTATTGTTTCTCCTCTATGCCCCGCCTTTCTGAAACGCGTCGATTTTTACAAAGCTCATCGGTCTGAAAAGCGAGGTAGCAACAAAAAAAGTTACGCCTTCTTTCTTTGCGTGAATTGTGATTGGCCGAATATCTCAAGCATGAGATGGAAATGTTACGCCCCTTGCCATATTGTGATGATGCCCTGTCAGGCCGGAGCGATGATTCAAAAACATGAAAACCCATTATAAACGAGGCATTTGTTGCATCCAGTGGGGACATAATTATGGATTATAATGACTTATACTGACTCCGCTTCGTCCACGGTGAAAGCCGATCCGGTGATCCACAGTGCGAGTTGATGTATTTCCTCAGCGACCAGCACGGATCAGCTTTAGGCATGACGAAGCGATATTGTCCTCTTTTGGAAGACCAAACAAAGTAGTTTCTCTTTCACAACAAAACACACAGCGTCTTCACGACATGGCAACAACAATACTACAGCGAGAATAAACGTTACGCCTTCTTTCTTTGCGTGAAGATTTGGGCGGCGTTATGCAAATCTTCCCAGATCGTGACGTAGGTATGTGGGGGCGTGTTAGAACGAGCCGTTTTAGGTAGGTGTGGCTGACTCTTAACTTTTATAAAGAATATCTCTTTGGATTTGAGACTTTAGTCTTTGCAACTTTACAGATCTTCTTTATGCACCAAGAGCTTGTAACACTCCAAAGAGAAAGGAAAAATTGAAATCGCATCATATGACCCCTCTTTCTTTTATAAAAAATATCTCTTTGGGTTTGAGACTTTAGTCTTTGCAACTTTAAGGATCTTATCTATGCACGAACAGCTTGTAACACTCCAAAGAGAAAGGAAAACATGAAATCGCATCATATGACCCCTTTAATAAATAAATTTTCTGAAGAGTGGCAGGATATTTTTAGCGATAGCAGGTAACTCTTGTGAAGCATTTTAACTAGGAAATATTACATATAGAGCAGAGCTTCAGTATTCACCTGTACGTGCCCATATAGACGACTGACTACTCAGCTTCCCACTCCTGCTGATGATCATCATCTTATACAGCGTCCCCGGCAGCAGGTGTGTGAAGGACCAGCCCAGAGCATCTTCTCCCAGTGTCCTGTGGGACTGTATTTCCTCAGCCTGATCATACAGATACAGATCAAAGCTGTCCACCCGGCCCTCCGGTGCAGCCCAGCAGAACGAAAGTTCAGTGCTCATGTTGGAGCATATGTATAGCCCGGTCACTGCTGCTGGACCTGAGGAGATTAGGACATCAAGTCTTGTAAACTTGCCATTACGTGATTCTGGGAAAGACTTGGAATCTTTGTTTTTCCATTAACTTGGTTGGAAAATCTGTGGAATTCTGCAGAATTTATCTATTTTAAGTAAAATGTGTTAAACAGAGCTCAAAGTACTCTTAATGCTAGATAGTAAGATATGTTATAATGTAGATAAAATATAACTGATTTTTTACTTTATTATTAATGTATTTAGACAAAAAAATTA
>NW_015628751.1:54651-56459 GCF_001515625.1 Sinocyclocheilus rhinocerous | reverse complement strand
ATATATATATATATATAAATTTCCATTTACTGGTTGCTGGTCATAACATGAAAATAATTTTTGGCTTATAGGTCTAAGAATTTTAATGTATTGTGGGGTTTGGTTTTATCCATGTGGAATTAACTGTATGACTTTAAAAAAATCAAAACTCAAAATACATGTATGAGATTCAGTCGTGTGGCGAACTGATGACATAATGTAAATACACATTGAAAAACATGCTACAAGATGGGTGTCTTACATGTTTGTCCCTCGGCAGTGATGTCCTTGCTTTTGGCAGTGCCACTGAGTGTCTGAATGTGTGCTGTGTACCACCTTCCTGGAGTTAAATTTTTAAACAGGTGGTGGTTGCTAGTAATGGAGAAGTGCACAGAAGCGCTGGCGATAACTTGGTCACTCTCATCTAGTAACTGTAGACTGTATCCATCACAAACACCCACAGCTGCCGTCCAGCTCACTAACAGATTGTGTGTGCTGAGTTCATTATCTACCCGCAGGTTGGTGACTGTGGAGGGGTCTGAAACACACATAAGCACACATTAGACTATACTTTCTGGTTTCAAACACTTCTTGTCTCCCTGAGACAACATTATTGTATTAATCAAATTCATGTAGTATCATATTTCCACTAGAAGATCTAGTTCTGACATGTAAATACAATTAATATTTGTATTTCACACCTGTTCTGCCACTAGTTGTACTGTTATTTGTCTGCGTTCCACTGACCGACTGCACAGTAACTGAGTACAGTTGACCAGGTACCAGGTTGTGAAATTCTATCTGTGTGATGTGTTTAGGAACATGTCTGATGTCCTGGACATGTGTCTCATGAAACAGATACACTGAGCAAAAGTCCAAGTCTCCATCACCAGAGGACCAAGAGGCTCTGAGACTGCTGTCTGTGGTGCCAGCACTGAGACGAACACTCCGAACCTGACTGGGTACTGGTTGGCAAAATGGGAAAAAAGGCACAAACTGTGATGATGATAAGGATACATTTGGATTCAAATCCTGTCAGGTTCAACATGTAATTCAACACATAATCAGTGTTAAATCTGTTCAAATTTAGCGCAAGTGATTTACATTTAAAAAAAAATATAATATTGTACCTCCTAAACCACTGCTTGATGCAATGCTACAATAGTTAGCTTCATTATAAAACGTATTATAATTATAAGGGAATTTCACAAAAATATGTCCAGGTTGCTTTTTGCCGTAAAGCAGATCTAAAAGACAGTATTATCATTATTCACAATGTTATTATGGTTATTTCTTATTCAAGAATATATATATATATATATATATGTAAATACATGATTATTATTATATGTACATGAACAATAAAAAGTTTTCCACTGTAAAACCTTACAGTACCTGTGCGGCCCTCAAAGATCTCTGCACGTTGGTATGATCCGCTGTGAGTAGACAGCACGATCTTGTAAAGCCGACCTGGTGTGAGTGTGGAGAACATGTGTTCCCTAACCGTACTGCTCAGATTCACAGCTGGTGACACCTGCGTGTCATTGAAGAGAATCTGAACCTCATAGTTATCGACATCTCCTGGTGCAGATGCCCAGTTCACTCTCAGAAAACTGGTTCCATACTCTGTTAGGGACAAATTACCCACAGCACCCGGAACTGAAAAACACAAGGGTGAAATAAGATTGTTTATTGTAGTCCACTGATTACATCTTTACTCCTTCTAGAAAGTAGAAAGAAAATAAATAAATGCATACATACATACATGGGTCAAAGACGTTAAGATGTCCGCATCAAAATAAATTTACAAAAGTGATTTTATGTCCATA
>NW_015628751.1:52405-54333 GCF_001515625.1 Sinocyclocheilus rhinocerous | reverse complement strand
ATTAAAGTGTCTACTTTTAAGGTTTCAAATAAGTTTTTGGAGGATAAAATGTCAAAATTTGGTTGAAATAATGTTACATTGTCGTTCAGTGTAACACATTATTTATGTAAAAATTCAAACAACATGCTTATTCTGACATGTACATATTAAAATATATAAACGAATAAGGGAGAATATTAAATTTTATTGGCAGCTGCGCTCCATTTTCCGGGCTGCTCTCTTTAGGGTGCGAGTGTGCTCATTATAAATGAGTAAAAAATTCTTACTGACAAATGGGCAAAACTCAGGATAGTGGCAAATTTTAGAAATGTAAAATTACAACTAATTAGTATTTGGGGTGAAAGTAATTAGTTTTTTAATACGTCATAAATTGATTTTTGTTGTAAATATGCCTGACAAGATTGTTACACTGAATGACATTTTAGTGGGTCTCTTCTGTAAATCAGGGAAAAATGTATGATATTTATTTTTTGCTCAGAAAAACAAAAACAAAATTGCAATTAAATTAAACAGAAAACTTTAAAAAAAATGGGGAAAAACAGCAACAATTTAATGCAGTATTACACTTATTGTTTTTATGCTTAAACCCTTTTTCGTCTTTGACCCACATACATACATAAACAAACAGGAATTTAAAGGGGTCATGAAATGGAAAATCAGAATTTCTTTGATATTTACACATGAGAACAAGAACATTTACATAGAAATATAAAGAGGATGAGGATTTATGCAATGTACTCACATTATCATATTAGCATCAAAGGAAATAAAAAGAAAGAAAACATATCAAGGGGATAAAAATAAATAAATAAATAGAATATAAATAGTTTCAAGTAATTTATATATTTGTTTGGCCTTTTATTTATTTATTTATTGTTTGTTTGTTTGCATCTTTCAGAGTCTCAATATACTCCGATGGGAACGCCTTTGTGCTCTGTCATTGTGAGTCGAACAGTAAGTAGGCGTTTAGGATAAATGTAAAAGGATAAATTTAGGATAAATTTCACCGTATATATTCAAAGATGCAAACATAGACCAATTCTGCTGTAAAGCAGCTACTGTAAATAAATAAATAAATAAATAAAAATAATAGTGTCATTGTTTAGCTGAGGTTAGCTCAGAACTGACGTGAAGTGAAGTGAAGTGAAGTGAAGAAGAAGTGACTTCACTTCACTACTTCTTTCATTGGCAAAGCTTATCGATCTCGGGTTCTTCTATTCGGCCTAATCTTGACACACCACGCAATGACGAAGTGCATGGATGCAGCACTGGCTCCTTTGCGACTCCAGGGCATCCGTGTACTCAGCTATATCGATGACTGGCTAATTCTAGCTCATCCTAAGGAAATGACGGCTCAGCATTGAGATGTTGCTCTTGCCCACATGAGATGCTTGGGGTTAAGGCTGAACTCTAAGAAGAGTGTGCTTTTTCCACTACAGAGAACCACTTTTCTAGGGTGGATATAGGACTCAACTTTGATGCAGGCATGTCAGTCTCCTGCTCGTATTCAGTTGGTTCTCTCAGCATTAGGCTAGATCAGGCTAGCCCAAGCTGTCACTATGAAATAGTTCCAAAGACTGTTGGGACTCTTGGCAGCTGCGTCCAAAGTGATTCCTGCTGTACATGAGACAGTGGTGGATCAAGACCAAGGAGTTTTCCCCAAGGGGCAACCCATTTCGCATCATTGGGGTTATATGCACAGATGCCTTTGTTCCCTAGTGATGTGGAAAAAAACTTGGTTCTTGTTGGTTGATTGTTGAGACTATTCTTAATTCTAGAGCTATCTCCATGAGGACAAGAGTACGCTTTGAAATTGAGACTCTTCACTTTGTGGTGCAGAGAACAACAGTTGGACCCAGTTAGCTGCCTGATTGATTCAGTGCAGGAGTTCCTTCAGGATCGCTTTTCTGCTGGGATACCCCCCCCCC
>NW_015628751.1:49909-51758 GCF_001515625.1 Sinocyclocheilus rhinocerous | reverse complement strand
GGTTTACATGACAGCCATTAACCTTTAGGTGGTGATTCATTGAGGAGACACCCTCTAATGTCTTGTTTCCTACGCGGCAGAGGCCTGCAATTCATTCAAGAGTTTCAGGGTGGGATTTGGCCATTGTTTTGGTGGGTTTGTTTATGGCAACCTTCAAGCCTATTGAGTCAGCTTCAGAGAAACGTCTGACTCTCAATATAGCATTCTTACTTGCAATCACTTGTCTAAAAAAGCGTAGGAGATCTGCAGGCCCTGTCTGTTGCCTCTTCCTGCCTTGAGTTTGCTTCTGGCATGCTGAAAGCTCTTTTTCACTCTAGACTGGGTAATGTACCTAAGGTGCCTACCAATGCTCTATTATTTTGCAGACCTTTTGACCTCCTCCCTTTCAGACAGGTGGATCAAGAGGAGCTCAACTTGCTTTGCCCCTTTAAGGCCGCGTGTCCACCAAAGCGTTTTTAGCCAGCTGAAAACTCCAGGCGCTCTGCTGAAAACGCCCAGCTGTGAGCACTTGAGAGCACAGCAGTTTTTTCAGTTGAGACGCTATCGGAATATCCGCTTAAGTAATATGGCAGACGCATTGCGAATGAAATGTTTCTCCAAACTTTATTTTTTATAACAATAATATGGTAGTCCGGCAATTCTATCTGGTAAAGACATAAATACTCGGAGATAAGCAATTTTAACTTCTCCATTGTTGTTCAGATCAGTCGTAGTACAAGCAGGGTGTGACGGTTGGTCGGTATTAGTCCCACCCCTCCTTCACTGTGATTGGTCAGCTGACTCAAAAGTGACAGTGATGAGCGCTGCGTTTTACCCAAAGTTGAACATTCTTCAATTCTCGAGTAATGCCCGAGCGCTCAGCGTGAAAAAGATGCTCAGCGTTGAAAACTAATTGAAAAAATACGCTAGCCTAGGGAAAAAAAACGCTTTGGTGGACACAGGGCCTAAGGCAATTAATTCTTACGTCCACCACTCTTCTCAGTGGTTTAAATTGGACCAGCTGTTGGTCTGCTTTAGTTCACCCAGATGGGGAATCTCAGCATCTAAGCAAAGAAAAAGCTAGCGGATTGTAAAGACTATCTCTGTGGCTTACGAGGCACGTGGTCTTCCTTTGCCTCGTAAGAGCCCACTCTACGAGAAGTATGGCTGCCTCTAAGACATTGTTATTAGGCTTTTCCCTTCACAAGGTTTGTGATATGGCCTCTCCACACACTTTCATCAGATTTTATAGACTGGATATTCAGTGGGTATAGAAAAGAATCACCCCCCTTTAAAACAATCACATTTTGTTGCTTTGCAGCCTGAAATGAAGACGGACACAGTCTTAGTTTTTGTTTTATCCATCTGTATTTACTCAGTGCAACTTATAACATCCAAGTGAAAGATATAACACCAACATGTCAGAAAAAAATTTTTTGTTTTATCCAGCTGTATTTACTCAGTGCAACTTATAACATCCAAGTGAAAGATATAACACCAACATGTCAGAAAAAAACAAAATAAACAGAATCACTGAGTTGGAAAAAGGATCATCCCCCTCCTAAAAATGACTTGTAAACTCAATCAGGTGTAGCTAATCACCTTCTCAATGGCACACAAATCTATTTGACATTTTAACTGTGATCAGCTGTTGTAATTTTTATTAGCTCAGCATGAAAAGAGCTTTCCTGGAGCATTTCAGTCCTTGGTAGTGCAACTGAAGCAAACAATCAACTACGGGAGGCAAGGCACTGTCAAAAGATCTCTGGGATAAAGTTGTGGACAGGCACAAGTCAGGAGATGGATACAAAAAAATGAAAAATTCACAGGCTTTATCAATGCCTAGAAGCACAGTGAAGTCTATAATTAA
>NW_015628751.1:45599-47268 GCF_001515625.1 Sinocyclocheilus rhinocerous | reverse complement strand
CTGAGACAAGCAATATTAACTTCTCCATTGTCCACAATCCTCCATTGTTTTTCAGTTGTAGTACAAGCAGGGTGTGATGAATGGTCAGTGTGGTATTAGTCCCGCCCCTCCTCCACTGTGATTGGTCAGCTGACTAAAAAGTGACAGTGATGAGCGCTGCGTTTTACCCAAAGTTGAACATTCTTCAATTCTCGAGTAATGCCTGAGCGCTCAGTGTGAAAAAGATGCTCAGCGTTGAAAAATAATTGAAAAAATACGCTAGCCTAGGGAAAAAAAATGCTTTGGTGGACACAGGGCCTAAGGCAATTAATTCTTACGTCCACCACTCTTCTCAGTGGTTTAAATTGGACCAGCTGTTGGTCTGCTTTAGTTCACCCAGATGGGGAATCTCAGCATCTAAGCAAAGAAAAAGCTAGCGGATTGTAAAGACTATCTCTGTGGCTTACGAGGCACATGGTCTTCCTTTGCCTCGTAAGAGCCCACTCTACGAGAAGTATGGCTGCCTCTAAGACATTGTTATTAGGCTTTTCCCTTCACAAGGTTTGTGATATGGCCTCTCCACACACTTTCATCAGATTTTATAGACTGGATATTCAGTGGGTATAGAAAAGAATCACCCCCCTTTAAAACAATCACATTTTGTTGCTTTGCAGCCTGAAATGAAGACGGACACAGTCTTAGTTTTTGTCTGTATTTACTGTATTTACTCAGTGCAACTTATAACATCCAAGTGAAAGATATAACACCAACATGTCAGAAAAAACAGAATAAACAGAACCCCCTCCTAAAAATGACTTGTAAACTCAATCAGGTGTAGCTAATCACCTTCTCAATGGCACACAAATCTATTTGACATTTTAACTGTGATCAGCTGTGGTAATTTTTATTAGCTCAGCATGAAAAGAGCTTTCCTGGAGCATTTCAGTCCTTGGTAGTGCAACTGAAGCAAACAATCAACTATGGGTGGCAACTAAGGCACTGTCAAAAGATCTCCGGTATAAAGTTGTGGACAGGCATAAGTCAGGAGATGGATACAAAAAAATTCCAAAGGCTTTATCAATGCCTAGATAGAAGATAGAAGAAAAAATGGATGGGGAAAAATACCATCATATTCTTGAGAAAAATCTGCTGCCCTCTGCCAGAAAGTTGTCAATGGGAAGAAGGTTTACCTTCCAACATGACAATGACCCAAAGCACACAGCAAAACTGACCACACAGTGGTTGAAGAAGAAAAAGGTGAATATCCTTGCATGGCCTAGTCAGAGCCCAGACTTAAGCCCCATTGAAAATCTGACATTTTTGTGACATGTTGGTGTTATATCTTTCACTTGGATGTTATACTGTAATGCCTAGTTCACACTACAGGATTTTAAGCCCGATTTGCAAGGTAAAGAGCTCGGCGACAGGTCGGGCTGTGATCGTGGGAAAATCAGCGGGTGATCAGCGCTCGGCAATCTTTATGTGTGAACTATTCAACGACGCATCAAAGAGGCTTGCTGACTAGTCGTCGATGCCTCGCAGACACCAAATGAATATCTAGCATGCTAAATATCTGGACAGGTCGGCCAACTCGACATCACGTGGTGTCAGGTGTCGCGACGAGCTACAGCCAATGAGAGAGCAAGGCATGGGTTGAGGTCACCGGAAGAAAAACAGCAGCAGCAACATC
>NW_015628751.1:41114-45113 GCF_001515625.1 Sinocyclocheilus rhinocerous | reverse complement strand
GTTATGCAAATCTTCCCACATCTTGACGTAGACATGTGGGGGCGTGTTTAAACGAGGCGTTTTAGGAGAGCGTGGACAAGTCTTTTATAAAGAAAATCTCTTTGGATTTGAGACTTTAGTCTTTGCAACTTTTCAGATCTTCTTTATGCACCAAGAGCTTGTAACACTCCAAAGAGAAAGGAAAAATTGAAATCGCATCATATGACCCCTTTAAGTCGTGTAGTGTGAACTAGGCTTAAGTTGCACTGAGTAAATACTACAGCTGGATATAAAACAAAAATTGTGTCCTGCATTCTTTTCTATACCCATTGTAGAGTCCATGCCATCATTTCAAGCTCTTGCTACTTAAGCTTTGTGCTCAATATGAATCTGGACGCTGTCACCTTGCCATACTTCCGGCATGCCTGAGAGCTTCGCACTTCAGACAATCAGAAGCTGAAGTTCTTTGGTCCGGATATCCTTTATAGCTTCTGAATTACACTGTTATCCATCACGGGATGATGTCTCACCAATGACGTTAACCAATGACAAGACTATGATTCATCACTATATCAAAGCATACGCACCACATTAAAGGTCAAATTAATTAATGTGTTACATGCAAATAGTTCAGTATATCAAAAACCTTTAAGTATAATTTGATACCGATTCCAAATTTAAGTGGCGTTCACACTGACAGTGGTTTGCAGTGTCTTAATATTTTTTATTTTTAATGAGAGATTGCGAAAACATCAGTGCCTGCCCCTGATAATGGGAAAAACAGATGTTAAAACATGATGTCACTCACATGTTCGGCCATGTATAGAGACAGTCGAGTTGTACTGGCCACTCCAGGTGCTGATGGTCACAGTGTAGAGACGTCCTGGAATCAGATCATTGAACTCACATTCACTTTGTGTTCTATTGAGCTTCTGACTTTGAAGACGTGTGCTGTTATACTCGATCGCCACTTCATAATAGTCATAATCCCCAAATGCATGATTCCAGTAAACCTTTAGAAAGTCATCTCTGGCTGAGTGGATGGCGGCAGGGTTCTGGACTGTGGATGGCTCTGAAAGAAGAAATAGTGCAATTTTAATAACAGTGAAAGCTGATCCGGCGATCCACAGCGCGATGTTGATGTATTTCCTCAGCGACCAGCACGGATCAGCTCTAGGCATGACGAAACAGATATCGTCCTCTTTTGGAAGGGCAAACAAAGTAGTTTCGCTTTCAAACACACAGCATCTCCACAACATGGCGCCGGCGGCAACAATACTACAGCGAGAATAAAAGTTACGCCTTCTTTCTTTGCGTGAACATTTGGGCGGCGTTATGCAAATCTTCCCACATAGTGACGTAGACATGTGGGGGCGTGTTTAAACGAGGCGTTTTAGGAGAGCGTGGACAAGTCTTTTATAAAGAATATCTCTTTGGATTTGAGACTTTAGTCTTTGCAACTTTTCAGATCTTCTTTATGCACCAAGAGCTTGTAACACTCCAAAGAGAAAGGAAAAATTTAAATCGCATCATATGACCCCTTTAAGTCGTGTAGTGTGAACTAGGCTTAAGTTGCACTGAGTAAATACTACAGCTGGATATAAAACAAAAATTGTGTCCTGCATTCTTTTCTATACCCATTGTAGAGTCCATGCCATCATCTCAAGCTCTTGCTACTTAAGCTTTGTGCTCAATATGAATCTGGACGCTGTCACCTTGCCATACTTCCGGCATGCCTGAGAGCTTCGCACTTCAGACAATCAGAAGCTGAAGTTCTTTGGTCCGGATATCCTTTATAGCTTCTGAATTACACTGTTATCCATCACGGGATGATGTCTCACCAATGACGTTAACCAATGACAAGACTATGATTCATCACTATATCAAAGCATACGCACCACATTAAAGGTCAAATTAATTAATGTGTTACATGCAAATAGTTCAGTATATCAAAAACCTTTAAGTATAATTTGATACCGATTCCAAATTTAAGTGGCGTTCACACTGACAGTGATTTGCAGTGTCTTAATATTTTTTATTTTTAATGAGAGATTGCGAAAACATCAGTGCCTGCCCCTGATAATGGGAAAAACAGATGTTAAAACATGATGTCACTCACATGTTCGGCCATGTATAGAGACAGTCGAGTTGTACTGGCCACTCCAGGTGCTGATGGTCACAGTGTAGAGACGTCCTGGAATCAGATCATTGAACTCACATTCACTTTGTGTCCTATTGAGCTTCTGACTCTGAAAACGTGTGCTGTTATACTCGATCGCCACTTCATAATAGTCATAATCCCCAGATGCATGATTCCAGTAAACCTTTAGAAAGTCATCTCTGGCTGAGTGGATGGCGGCAGGGTTCTGGACTGTGGATGGCTCTGAAAGAAGAAATAGTGCAATTTTAATATTCTCAAATTATTGTGAATATATTGTAACATTAAAAACAACACATTGAGGGGGGAAAAAGACTGATAAATAAGCTTTATGGAAACCTCCCAAAAACATTAAACTTGTCAAGGGCCCTAAAATAAAATACTTGACAAGACAATTAATGCCCCTTCAGTTATTAGTAGCCTAGTGTAAACATAATATTGAAACAAAATATATATTAGTTGAATTATAAAAGTATATTTGTAAAGTACAACTCTAAGTATCTGGGGAGAACAACATTTTATTGATTCATTTAATTATTGTAATGACGATTTAATGAAAAACATTGTGATGGGAAAAAGTGTCACAAGTTTTTGTTTTGATTTTGCTATGAAATTTCTGTAATTTAAGAACTAAAAGAACAATGCTACTATTATTGCTTACGCGTTCTCTCCTGTACAAGTGTTTGGTTCCTGTAACTGCCGCTGTGTGTGGTAATGGAGATGGTGTACAGTCTGCCAGAAACCAGACTCCTGAACACAGACTCTGCGGTGGCTTTAGACGCAGTGAGTGTGTGTACAATCTTCTCCTGGTCCTTTAGCATCACCATGTAATTGTCCACATCTCCTTCTGCTGCCTTCCACGACACATTCAGAAAATCTGGACCACTGTTAGTGACGGTTATGTCAGAAACAGCAGCGGGCACTAAAAAAAACACAGAGAGAAGGATACAGTACAGCAAGAATAATAATAATAAAAAAGTAATCAATAGGTTAGTCAAATAAAGGTGCACGCTGCCGTTTGAAATGCTTAAACTTCTCAAAATTGATTTTCTTTTTCATTCAGACAGATAAATTTTGTTTAAGCATCCCATAATCAGAGTGTTAAACTTTTAGAGAAATCAACTTACAATTGGCTTACTTATAGCTAACACCGTGTATTAAATTGGAATATGAAAAAAATATTTGTAACATAAAAAAAATGATACATTACATGTTTAATCAATAAAAGGCTCTGGCTTAATGTGTACACATAGTGTATCTAGCTGTTGTAGAATGTGTAACTATCCTCCATTGTTTGGGCAACTTCACAAGAGTTCATTAAACACTGGCTGAAAATAGAAAGAGCATTTCAGCCCGACAGGATGTGTTTAATATGACCTGCTCCTTTTATGCAGAGCTTCCTGAAATTCCATAAATCCCCTTTGTATTGAACTGCAAATTGTTTTGCAGTTCTGTCAAGATTTTAATCTGTGGGAAAATAGTTACGGGGAAATATAAAACCTATATTAGTAGTTTATTAGTAGAATATTTTACATGATCTGAAATACACATATAACATATATAAACAAAATATATGAAAATGTGTTTTTGGCATATGGATTAATATATAGTTCAGTCATGAAACCCTAGATGGCGCATTCTGACGGGGTGTTAACGTAACTGATGATATTCAGAGAGTTAAACGACTTGGCACAAGCTGATTGGTTCATGCTGCATATGCAGCCAATAAGCTTACTGCCTTGCATTTATATGGTGGCTAGCATTCACTTGAGATTCCTGCAGCACGCTTTCAGAGTTCTCTGAAACCCTCCACCTTCCCCAGCTCCACCTGTATAGATCTGCTACGGGGTTATTTTATATGC